>NC_058098.1:134398106-134701136 GCF_020171115.1 Neogale vison
TTTTTGCTTTTTTTCTTTCCTCCTTTCATTCTTTTTGAAAATTCTCACCAATTGTATTTGGAAATAGTTCTTCTGCCTTCCCTCTTTTCCTTTATGGGTCTCCAATTATGTAATGAAGTCAAGATAGTTGATATTGACCTATACCTCTTGAGTTCTTTGTTCTGATTTTCTTTATTTCTCTTTGCTTCATTTTTAACAATTTTTATTGTACTCTTTTCAAGGTGTTTGATTCTTTTATTAGTTCTCTTTTGTTGATAAACCCACTGAAGGAATATTTTATCTCTAATGTCATATTTTTATTCCTAGCAGTTTTATATGACTTTTTAAAAATAATTTTATATGTGTCTGCTGAGACTCTTCTTTTTGTATCAATTTTTCCATGTTAATTATCATTTAAACTGTATATTAATTCCCTAGGAATTATGTAACAAATAATCACACACTGGGTGGTTTAAGACAATAGAAATATATTCTGTCACAATCCTGGAGACTGAAAGCTTGAGATCAAGGTAGCAAAAAGGCCATGCTTCCTCAAGAGTCTCAAGAAAGAGTCCTTTCTTCTAGCTTCTATAATTTGCTGGCTATTCTTGGTGTTTCTTGTTTCATAGATATATCACTCTAATCTCTGCCACTGCTTTTGTATACCATTGTCCCTGTGTCTGTATGCATGTCATCTCTTAAACTTTTTTTAAAAATACCCACCATATTGAATTTAGAGCCCACCAATCTATTATGACTTTACTTTAACCTAAATAATAACAGTGTTAAAACCTTATTTCTGAGCTAGGACACATTTACAGGTACCTGGGCTTAGGACTTTACTTTATCATTTGGAGGACACAATTCCACCTACGCATACTATCAACTTCATAGTGATCATAGATATTTTAAAGTCCCAGTAGGACAGTTCCATCATATGGGTCATCTCTTAGATCATTATCTCTTGATAATCATTTTTGTTGCTTTTTATAGTCTGTTATTTTTAATTGAATACAAAATGTTATGTATACATGAAAAGTAGGTACCAAGAAATTTATACCAGGAAGAAGGCAGACGTTTTCTTCCATCAACTATTTAGTGTGTAAGGTTGGGTCAGTCTAGTCACTTGGTTGGGCTGGATTTGGGCTTTGTTGTTACTATTGTCATTCTTATCTTCCCACACACTTTACATTCCTCTAGTAAGACTTTTGTTTCTCATTATTCAGGGGTAAGCTTGTGATACAGGCAGGAAAGTATTCTTAATCCTCTGGTTCAGGTTCTGCTTTTGGTAAGACTTGTGCTGCTCCTGGGTTCACAATAAGGCCCTTTAAGCTTTCTTCTACTCCTTTCTTCAGTGTGGTCAGTATTTCCTTGCTGTTGTGGATCCTGTGCATGCAAAAATTCCTTGCCTTTCCCCACATGTCAGGTGGGTTTGACTTCTACTCTTCTTTCAAAATACATCATTATCATCAACAACAAGAAAATTTCTAGGTCTTCACTTAGCTTTCTGTGGGAAGAGAGAGTTTTCTAAAGGTAGAGAGTTCTGCTTTTACTTCTTCAACAGGGTCCTGAGTACCACAGACTTCTATGACCTTTCTGTAGTGGTGTAAAGCTTTTTTTTTTTTTTCTTTTTAAGTTAATATTTACTAATATCAATGCTTGAGGGCAGGGTTCTGGGAAGTGTTTGACCTTATCACGCATCAACAGCTGATCTTCTCCCCTGAGGACTGTGCCACTGAGGAAGCTCCTCAGACCTCTCCCTCTTGCCCCTCCTCTTTTTGTGAATACCCAGGAGAGACACATGGAAAAGAGCTTTTGAGTAAGTGTGAACACTCCCACGTCTAGATCTATTTTAAATTGGTATGCCAGCACACATTTGGCCTTTAAAATTTTGTTAAAACTATAGCTGATTTATTCTTTCCCACTTCTGCAGAGACTGTTTCTTCCTCCCATGCTTGTCAAAGGTGAAACAGTTCATAATCTCTGCTCTCGTGAGAGGTGCTTATTACTTTTTGGAATCCAGTTCCTTTTGCTGCCTTGTGACCTCAGTTCTTTGACAAAGTCAAGAAGAATTATGAGTCGTAGATTAATACCGACATTCTCTTGAATCTTTCTGTACCTTGATCACATGCAGGACTCAGTGACTTCTAAGCCTAGACCTACATTGCGATTTAAAGCAAACCAAGGATCTCCTATCTAAGGATGAAGGACTCCTTCACTTTGATATTTTTGCTTTGCTTGTCTGTTTCTCCTTACTGGAATAAATATGCCTTGAAGGCCAGAGTGTGTGCCAGCTTTATTTATTGCTATTATACTTAGAACACTTAGAAAGGAGTCTTCCACAAAGTTCCTTCTTGGTAAATGTTATTGGATGAATGGCTATTTAATAACATATAGTTTAATGAGGCATTAAATATATTTTCATATTTTGTTCTCAAACAACACTTAACATAGATAATATCCTCACATTTAGAAATGGAAAGTGGTTTTCAAAGATAGTTCATAAATTGACCTGCATAACCTAGTTTTACTTGGCAGGGAGAGAGAGAAAGTAGTATCCTGGAAAGAACAAGAATATTTGTGTTGGGCATAACTGTTTTTGAATGCTGACTTCTCTTCCATCTTTGGTGGCTTACTCTCTGTCAAAGTGAACCCAATACTTCCTCATTTAAAATATTATATTAAAGAACTAGTGGGATCATTATTTAAAGAAATTTAAAGATATTGGACAACTTGTAGTATACTTAGAATAGCTATTACCTGTTCTCTGGCACAGAAGGCAGAGCTAACTCTTCCTTGTGGTAAATTGAACGAGTAAATATGAATAACTTGTGTAAAACAAAAGCAACAGTGGATGGGTTTACAGATTTAAATCCTCGGTAGCTAATTTTGAGTAAAAAACACATTTTCTAGAAAATAATATTTAAAAGTAATCCATAAAGCATAAATAGCATTGAAGATAGTATCAAAATAATATTGATAAGTCGACAAATGTAATATCCAGAAGGGTTTTCTAGGCTCTCATGTTTTGCATTCTATTATCAAGGTCATAGGAATTTCAGAAGGATTAAAAGAGAATAATAGATTTATGTATTTCAAACTTATCTCTCCCAGCAGAATGGAGTGCTATTAAGCATGAAGTCATAAAGACTTCATTCTGGTACAGATGTTTTATTGTTTTATGTTGTTTGAGATTTGGAGCTTTGTAGGTCTAGGGAGTGACAAGACAGACAGGAGAGTTGACAGGAACAAAAAGAAACATCAAAGTTGTAATATAAGTTGAGTTACTAATGCAATAATGATCACATTGAATAAGAATGGAAATCCAACTTTCTGTATATCTGTGTAAGTTTTCTGGGTTGCTCAGGTCTGTGGCCCAACATGCATATATTTTTTTTTTCCATTTTGGAAGAGTGATAGACTTTTCTGTGCCATTTAAAAGAATACGAATTATTTCCCTCTGAGTTCAAATTTCATGGTGATAAGAAGTTTTGAAAATATCTCAGTGGTGGCAAAATGCATTTTTCTTATTTGCAATAGACTTCTGTAGGGATTTACTTTGTGTCTTTATGGAAAATAGCCTGCGGCATTATGTGCTAACATATTGGTTAACATCCTTTTTTGAGAGTCCATTAGCCAAGGAAACTCAGGCTGAAAACTAATGTTTTCTTTTCCATTATATGTTTAGAAGTAAATGGAACTGTTTTGAGGACTGGAAAGACATTGTAGCTGAAAGTAATCTTGGATATTATCATATTATCAAGGAAAACTTAGTTATATTTGAGAACTATAAGACCTAAACTGAGAAACAGTATAACCAATGTCACATAATTATGTTCAATGGATACATTTTATCATTAGTGTCTGAATACCAATTCAGTGTGCTTTAAACTGTAGCTTATTATGTGGAAGTGAATCTTGCATAAATTATTGGTCATATAGAAAAATAAATACTTTATTTCACTGGGTAGTTTAAATACCTTTTTCATGTTTTAAGATAACTTAATGACTTATTTGTCATTTTGCTAATGTAAATGTTTGTTTTTTTCAAAAAAATCACTGACAACTCTTATAATTAAACAAATTCTATAAAATAATGAGAAATATATATAGAATAATTTGCATAAAATGCACAAAGTAGAACATAAGCACTGTCTCAATGCCAGTACTCAGAAGAAAGCAAAAACTCACCGTCAGTAAACATAACATTGACATTCAGTACGACTCAAAATTTAATAACACATGAGCTCTTACCTCAAGGAGCTCACTATCTAGTAGTGAAACAGACACTAAGAAAATGATTACAGTGTTTTAATATAACTGAGATAATAACAATTAAGTAATTGGTTTAGGGGTTAAATAGTACAAAGAAATTGTGCAGTTAGGGATTTTTTGTTAACAGGCGGTGCATCTAATAATATGATTATTAATAAAGAAAGCCTACTCTCAGTTTAGACACTAATTACTAAATGACTTCTGGGTCTAAAGGAATGAATATAAGCTTTTCTACTGAAGAGATAACATGATGCAAAATATGTAAAGAACCCTCAAAACCAAGGATTACAGAACAAGAAACAAGGAACCCTACACCACCAAAAAAATGAAAAGCACAAAAGACTTAGACATTTTACAGGATAAAACATATGACAGATTACCTCATGAAAAAGTGTTCAATGTTAGTCATTTGAGAAATGCAGAATAAAACCTCAGTGGAATACTAGTACGCACGTGTTAGCATTCTAAAATAAAATAATCCCGGCAAAGCCATGTGTGGGTATGGTTTAGGAGCAACTAAAACTCTCAGGTGTCTTTGGTGGCAATGCAAAGTGGCACAGCAACTCTGGAAATCAGCTTAGCATGTCTTCTAGTATATTAATTGTATTATATTCATAATCACCCAAAACTAGGGGCAACCCAGATGAACTTCAGTGGGTGAATGCATAAACATTCTGTGGTACATCCATCAAATGGACTGCTACATCTGGGGCAACAGAAAGGAATTAACCCTTGGTCGTCCCTCTACAGTGTGAATGAATCTCAAAGGCTGAGTGGAAGAACCCAGCCAGTTATGATTCCTTAATGTACAATAACATTTACATGATGTTCTGGAATAAGCGAAGTTATAAGGATAGAGTACAGATCAGTGGTATTAATGTGCTAGAGATGAGAACGTGTTGACTCTGAAAGGCAGCACAAGGGAACATTTTCTGGTGATGGAGATGATCTGCACCCCAATTATGATGGTGGCCCCAAATTTTCTCTGTGTGTTGAAGTCACAGAACTGTGCACCAAAAAGTCTATTTTACTATTTGTTAATTTAATAAAAACTGACTATATTGTTATAACAATTCACAACTAATTCAATGACTGTGTCTAAAATGTGATCACCATAAATGCTGAAGAGGATGTTGAGGAAGTAGAACTCTTGTAGTTTCTGATAGAAATATAAAGTGATTCAATCACTTTGGAAAATAGCTTTACCTCCATTAAAGCTAAAGAAAAGCCAACTATGTAACCCATATCCTACTCCTAGATATGTGCCCAACAGAAATGTGTGTGTGTGTGTTAAGCAAAAGGCATATGCAAGAATGTTCATGGTAGCTTTACTCCTAAGAGGCAAAAAACCAACTTAAGTGAACAGCAAATAAAGAATATCAAAGTAAAGCAAAATATATTTACATAATGGAACACTACACAGAAATAAGAATAAATAAACTACAGATAACACACAACACTGCTGAACTTCACAGACATTATATTGAATGAAAAAATAAAAACACAAAAGAGAACATTTCTGTAATTAACTATGTATCTCAAGGACAGGCAAAATGTATTGAGTGGGCTGGGACATGAGGGGTCTTGGTGGGGAGGGGAAATATCTCCGTCTGAGTAGTGGTATGAACACATACATATGGAACATTTACGGAGTTATATGTGTCGTATTTGTGTACTTCACTCAATGTTGTACCTTCATTTCAAAATAATTTTTTTAAAGTAATGAAACAGGAAAAGAAAATAAAAGAAAGGAAAGGAAGAGAAAAAAGCAAAACCTTCCAGTCATTCCTTCCTAAAGAATTCTCCTTAGGTCACTTCCAATCTAAATGCTGATCCCAGAGTGGATAAAATTAATAAGCTTCCTTCTTTGAAAATGTGTTTATACCGACTTATCTAGTATATTAATTGTATTATATTCATAATGAGTACATTATTTATTCCATACAGATACTTAATTATCCCACACCTCAGTTATTAGTCATTTGTTAATATATTCATGTTAATATATAAATCAGTATGACAATTAAGTGATTTAATATGGAACCTACTTTTCCTGAGCAATTAGAATCCTGGACACAGTCCATCAACTCTTTTAGTTCTAGCATCTGAAAGAGTGATACAGTGGTTGCTGGCATAACCTGAGTGTTGCACAGTTCATGGGGACATGTTTACCTTGTGGTCTACATAACTTCATTCCTTAATTTGAATAAAATAGTAGTTCTCTTTATATAGCAAGGAAAATATTATGATTTAGGGACTGTTTTGCCTGAGCTCTGGCAAAGCTGGTGATTAGTAATACACTACCGTCAACGAACTCCTATAGATCACCTATATCATATCCGATAGGCTATATAATCACCAACTCCTAAGATCTCCACTGCATTATTGAGGAAAAGCTATGAACAATGTTGTCTATCCCTTTTGGTCCCTTTCCCGAGGGGAAAAGAATAGTATTTGAAACAGAGGAGAAGAAGCAGTCACAATTGCATCGAGAAACTTAGGGGCGTTTAACCCACTCGGAGGGTTTATGGCGGGTGCTTCGCAGCTGCTGGAGGAACCCTTGAGATCCACCAGTCTCAGTGCTGAAGAGAGCTCAGGCACTGGCCCCTATGACCTTCCCTAGTCTTTAAAATAGTTGTGTAAATCTTGAATTCTCTGTATTACAACCATTCATTCCTTGAATACAAAGAACTAGCTTCTGTTTTTTCTGACAACAATGATATTGAAACATTTTTCTACAGTTGACACTAACTCTCCAGTTCTTTGGTTGTTTTTTCACAAATAGATATAAGATTTCTTTCCCATAGAGTCAAAATGTAGTGTTTCTTTCTGGGGAATCAAATTATTTAGCATGTGTTTAGCATGGTATCTCCTTGGTAATGGACGTATCATAGACTAAGGGATAAGATATCACAGATACTCTATGAATCTGGAAAATATTTATTGGCTTCCAACGTTAGGCCCTGTGGTGGTGAAAACTAATCAAGCAATTTTAATTTTGGAGTGCAGTTATGGTACATCAAAGTGGAAGACCTTTGTAAGAGAAGGTTTGATAGAAGAAAGGACATTTAAACTGACAAATGGGATTGATATTTAGTCAAGTTAGAAGTTGGGATATTCCAGGGGTCCTGTGACAAAGATCTCTCTTCTTTTTCTAAACAATGCCTGTAGATTCATTTAGAAAAGCTCTCCCAGATATGGGAAACTTTCTGTTGTAGCCTGCAAACCTAGATGTTTTTTAAAGTAATGCTTTCATAAGGAAGAAACATATTTAAGATTGGCACCAGTATTAGAAATATTTGCCTAATGACCCTATTGCACTGGTTACAAACTTATTAGATATGTTCTGTGACAGGCAGTCTACGTTAGGGCCTTTTAACAGAATAGATTTAAAAATACATTTTGGAAGGTGGTTGTACGTTAGTGATTAACCACTGATGGTTAAGTACCATCTCCTTGCTAGGTGCTGTCTTTGGCATTTTGTATTTGTAGTTTTATCTTTATTACAAACTTTTTTTCTTTTTCAAAATTTTACTTATTTATTTTAGACGGAGAGAGTGAACCAGAGAGCATAAGTGGGGTGATACAACAGAGTGAGAGAGAGCAGCAGACTCCCCACTGATCAGGGAACACAAGCAGGGCTCAATCCCAGGACCCCAGGATCATGAGCTGAGCCAAAGACAGCCACCCAGGCACCCTTCTTCACTGCAGTCCTATAAGCATCTATTTTACTGAGAAATAGAAAGTTGAAGTAAAACTACACAACTTTCCAGTTGGCATATATGTAGTAATTAGTGGATGATGGGGGTAGGGTAGTAGGGGTGGGCAATGAGCATAGTTCTGGCTCCAAGGTCTGGTCTGGACTGTTTTCCCCACTGTACGATGACCCTAAGACTTGACTGCATGTTTCTGGGTTGCTGGTGACTGGTGCGAAGCACTGTATTTATCTTTTGAATTCCTGTGGGTTAGACTCCATTCATCATTTCTATAGGGAGTCTTATTTGCTGAGACTGTATCATGTAGGAGGCCTTGTGTTAGCTGTTTTATAAACACTATCATTTTGTTTTCAAGCCCTCTGAGTAAACATGCGACCCTTCTTGTAAGGAAGGGTTCCAAATTCAGGGAATGAAAGTCCACAGAGTTCCTAAGAATGGGAGTTCAGTTTTGGACTCTGGCTGATTAGACTCAGAATAAACCTCTCCACTTTTCAACTCTCCAGAAGGTGTGGTCTCTACCAGAAAACCTAAGAGAGTTCCAGGATATTCAGCTAACCTAAAGATACTCAGTTAAAATATATTCAAGTGAAAGTAAATTTCTCAGTGACAGAAGACTTAATTCAATGTGATAAAGAAACTGATAATTCATTCTGGCAAGCTGCTGAAATAATACATCAGATTGGGCTTTTGAGATTTAAATTAACATACATTGAAAATTAAATATAGGTGTGGTAGCTGAGACAGAAAACTACATAAACAAACCCAAATTTGGAGGATGGATACCAGGTGGCACATATGACACCAGCTGAAACCTTTTTTTTTTTTCTTTTTAAAGAGAGAGAGAGAGAGAGAGAGAGAGCACATGCAAGGAGGGAAAGGGTGGAGGAAGAGAGAGACTCTCCAGCAGATTCTATGCTGACCTCAGAGCCAAATGTGGGATTCTATCTCACAACCCCAAGGTCATGACCTGAGCCAAAACCAAGAACCAGCTGCCTACCTAACTGCAGCACCCAGGTGTGCCACCAGCTAAAACTTTTACAATCCATCTCCTGCAGTGTATGAAGACACACTATGTGGCTTTGTGTGACAACAGAAATTTGGAATTTGGAGAAAGTTTATCCTGGTGTCTGACCCCGAAGAGGAAGAAAGGCTACTGTTGAGAGACAAAAAGACTTTATTTTCTAGATAATAAAGAACAATATAAAAGAAAAGGCATCCATTGGATTTAGACTTTTTTTTTAGCTGAAAGGCACCTGCAGAATCATTAAGGTAAACCATCTTACTTTTAAAATGTGCAAATGGAGACTATGAGAAGATGAATAACATTCCCAAGACCACAGAGCTTTTTCGGTGTAATAACTCAGGTCTCTTCCCTGCCCAGCAATTTCCAGCAGACCACATGCTAGTGGAGTTTGGGTTGAGCCCAGGAGTTAAAACCTCCAAGAAACTGTTATTAATCTTCTACACGTGGTGGGACGGCAGCTACACAATGAGAAAGTCCATTTTTAGCTCAGACCACAAAAGAGGGGACTCTTCTCACCAGGTAATATTTAAAATTCTGTTCTTATTTCCGCAGCTTGAGCAAGGTACTGATTCTGACAGAGACAAATGCAGCCCAGAAGGAGAGAACATGGTGTCCTGAAAGCCTCCTAGTTTAGAGAGGAAGACATTGATATAAAAATGGAGTCCCACTCTCTTATTCCACAGATCAATTAATGAAAAAGAATCCACACTTTCAGAAGATACTGTGGAGAATAAAAATTTATTGTGGGATTCAGTACAGAGCTTTTGGCGTTTAGCTTGTAGTTGGAGTAGCTGAATAAACCCATACCAAAATATGCTAAATAGGAACACTGAAGCAAAAAGTCACACCCTCAGCAGAGGCTGGGGACCGGAAACAGGGCAGGAGAAAATTTGTGGGATTTGGAAGGAAAATGAACAAGATCCATTTAGAAGAAAAGTATTTCTTGCACAAAGGTAAGGACACATTTATTATTGAATTAGAAAGAACAGTGATATCAAAGTTCACTTGTCTCAACTTAAGGTCACCAAAAACAACCTGAGTAAAGAACTTTGTTGTAGGGAGTTCTTGAGTGAGGTGATCCCAAGAATAACAGAGCGGAGTGAGTGACACAGTAAAGGAGGAAAAACCAGTCAAAGGCGTATTATAAATATTTCATCTGTAGGCACGATGTGACCTCTCACAGTTGTAGGGGACTCTTTCCAGAATAATCCACCTGAAAGGCTGTAGCCTTTATCAACTGGCTGCAGTTCCCACTGATGACAGACTGCCCTGGGAGTGTAACTGCTCCCATTTCCAGATGGCATTTGCCCCTGGAAAAGACCCTGGAAAAGAGTACAGGGAGATGACCTGAGGGAATTAGAGGTGAGTCCTGTGGGAGGGCTGAATCCAAGCTCTTTAGAGAAGTTCCCTGCAGCCCTTTCTGCATCCGTGGGGATGTGCCATAGGCGCGAGAGGTGTTGGTTACAGAGCTGCATTTCCTGTACAATTCGTTATAGGCAAATTTCACTTCAGACACTGGGCTCTTTTATACCCATAATTAATGAAGTCAAAGTATCCATCCCGGCTGAAGATACATTACGGGACAAGGCAGCTCCTATTTGTCTTCCGCGGTAAGGTCTAATGGCCGGCGGTGCCAAAGGCAGAAAAGCAGCTACCCTTGACATTTACTCCTTCCTCGGTCAGTTTTTCCAGCACTGATGGATTACGTGCGTGTTGTGCTCTATCTATTCTGTGACACCATCCCAACTATCTGTTCCCTGTGCTGAGAGGGGTGACTTATTCATGAGTCCTACAATGCTCATCTAATTCTTCATTTAAAGCACAATACCATGAAAAACAATTTCAGTGATGATTCAGTTTTAAATATTTAAAAAAAATTCTAGCACATTATTATTATTATTTTTAAAGATTTTATTTATTTATTTGACAGAGAGAAGGAGATTACAAGTAGGCAGAGAGGCCGGCAGAGAGAGATAGAGGGAAGCAGGCTCCCTGCTGTGCAGAGAGCCAGATGTGGGACTCGATCCCAGGACCCTGAGATCATGACCTGAGCCGAAGGCAGAGGCTTAACCCACTGAGCCACCTAGGCGCCCTTCTAGCACATTATTAATGAGGATTTAGATAATGCTGTCAAAAGGAAAGAAAGGAAGTTGCTGGCAAAGAGATAGTTTTTAAATATGCTGTTTATTTAGTGGGTAGCAGGAAATTGAATATGCAAGAGTAAAAACATTTCAGAAGCTAGAGACCTAGATTTGGGAATTGTTGATGTTAGATGAAGACAAGAGGAACTCTCTGATGGAAAGGGGAAAAATAATAGAGAAGCCGTCTATGGATAGAGAGATGGAATAATTCTATGAGAATATCCTTCTTACACAAGAAGGAAAGGAACAGGAAACTACATCAAAAACTAGAGAATCTGAATTTATGACAGGAAGCAGAGAAAGGAAACCTTTGATTACAATGTTGAATGTTGGAAATTTGAAATCAAGGAGTCATAAATGACTCTATACTTAGTAATCTCCCCCTATTTTTTTTTCCTTGAAGAGTATTTCCAGTGAACTGATCATATGAGTTTACTTACTGTAGAAAAGCTGGAATATGTATTTGAAGATTTACTTGAGAGAAAGAGAGTGAGAGTGAGAGAGAGAGAGAGTGAATGGCGGGAGGGGCAGAGAGGGAGGGAGAGAGAGAATCTCAGGCTGACTTCCCACTGAATGTGGAGCCTGACATGGGGCTTGACTTCATGACCCTGAGATCAGGACCTGAGCCGAAGTCAACAGTCCGACACTTAACTGACTGAACCACTGAGGTGCCCCAGTCTGAAGATATTTTGAAAAGTTTTAAATTGAAACTGATAATATTGAGAGGATCTCCTATTACCATGTGTTAATATTTAATATAGTACAATTTTCATTTTGTAGGATTTCAAGAAAATCCTACAGAAAAAATGGAGGCAGAAAAAACTAGAATCTATTAGAGGAAGGCAAGCGTTGATACACAAATTGATGGTGGGGAACTAATCTTATAAAAGTAGCAATACAACTTTCCTTTTTTCAAGAGGAGATAGGGTAGGTATGGTGAAAGTATAAAATACTCTGGAAATCAAGAGGAAAAAATTGTGGAATTTCAGATCAGATAACACTAGTTTTCTCAGGTAGATAGTGAAAGCATCAGAAAATGCCTCAGGGCGACAGGTGTTTTGTACTTGAGAAGAATGTACTCAATAGTAAACAATGGAAGAGGGTATGTATGTGAGAAGTAATGTGAGGGACACCTGGGTGGCTCGGTCGGTTGGGCATCTGACTCTTGATTTCAGCTGAGGTCATTACCTCAGGGTCATGGCATTAGCCCCACGTCGGGCTCATGCGCTGGGCATGGAGCCTACTTAAGATTCTCTCTCTCCCTCTCCCTCTGTCCTGCCATCCATCTCTGTCTCCCCCTCCCTTTATAACAAAAAATAAAGAGGTGATAGTGAAAATCAGTTTATATGCAAGGTTGTGGACTAAAGGGGTAGTGAATTGTGAGTGTCACAGAAAATCTGGACCTTGGTGCTAACTATTGCTTTGGCATTAACTGAAGGACTGAGAAGTCATTTAACATCTCTGGATCCCATTTCATTTTTAAAAATGTGGATTCTGAAAAAAAAATTTTTTTGAAGCAAAAATAATGTTACTGTGCTGCATTTGAAGGCTTACATAATCAAATAAGCTTCACAGAGGAGCTGGTCCTCTGTGAATACCAGGGACAAGGATGGCCTCTCCCTCTCTTGAGACAAAACTATGGACAGAGAAGAGAGCTTTGATAGCGAATTAGAGACTAAATGCTCCCTCTATGCATTCCACACACTGGGCACCTTCACATATTAAAAAAATGCAAACATATGGTTTTGGTTATTGTTTGCAAGTTAGTCTATTGTGGATATACTTAAGAAAGGGTCCTCACCATGAGAAATCATACATGGGTCAGGAAATCATCATCTTTAGAGATTAGAGAGAATAAATACACAGTTTAGGCATTACATTCCTGGTCTAATCAATCAAAAAGAATATATTGATATTGATAGTTGCCCCCTTTTAAAATTAATATTAATGGATGATTCCCAGTGAAGTATGATGAAGATAATGATTTGGGAAACACAGGCAAAGACCTTAAGAAAAACACTGAAGAAATAATACACAGCATCCATAATTTTCTAAGGGAAAAGTTCTGTTATAAATTATCCATTCATACTGTGATCTGTAACCATTTACACTAGACTATATTGGCAGCTTCCTTCCTCTCAGCCTCAATCTAAATACTTTTGAAAGCAGACCTTCAGTAAAGACATGCTCTGAGGAAACTCTTATTAAGGTACCGTGCCTTGCTATTTTTTTTTTAAATAAAATAACCTTCCATTATTTGACAATAAAGGTGATGAATAAAATAACTACAAAAGACAATTTCTAGTACGAACATAGATAATATAAGCACACAGTAATATAAGCACTTCTAATTGTTGCCAATCCAAATGATTCCTAATTCACTTTTATAAACATTTTTCTGGATTAGACATTAAATAAATGATTCAGTTTTTGCTTTGCTGAGCTGTTTCTGTTTTCTTCGTCTTTGTGGATTTCTTTTCTTTTCTTCTCTCTCTCTTTTTTTTAACACCTATTTCCTGAATCATTTTATTCAGTTCTCAGAATTGGCTCCGGCACCATCTCTGCTGCTTAGACTTTCTGTTCCTCCCCATGTGGCATTGATCCTTCATGCATTTGGCTTTCTCTGAGTGTTATAAATCTTGTGTAGTAGGTCTGTCAGCCAGTGTCCAGTCAGAAAACCATGTGATATTCTACTTTTTTCAAATGAGGAATTTAATGCCAGGAAATAGCTATAATGTGCAGAAGGAGTAGAAGGGCAAGAGAAGGGTTAAGTTCTAACTGGAGGCCGACTCGGATTTACTATTAACCGACAGAATGAGGGAAGCAAGAAAAAGAGAATCATGAACCAAGAAAGCATTATCTCAGAAAAGAATGCCCAAAGCAGTTTCACTAAATTAAAGCAAAAATATCAAATAACATCACTTTTCAAAAATGAAAGCTGAACTCCAGACCAGTAGCCATGCAGTGAACTTGAATGGACACCCTTTGATCGTTCCATTCCAGAAGTATTAAAGTATTTAGATGGTGTGTCTAAAATAATTAAGAGAGAATAGACAGCCATGAGCTATTAAGAAAATCACTCTAAAGCACACAGGCCTTGGAACTAGATAGCGTGACTGGATCGCTCCATTTTTCCAACTCATAGAAGGGAATATAATTCTGTCTCACAGAACTGTGGTTATAACTGGAGAAGGTGAGTGATACAGAGGGATTGTGTGCCCAGGTGCTGAGAGCTATTGTTATTGTTAAAATTTTTAAAAGGATTTATTTAATTATTTATTTTGGGGGGGGTGGGTGAGAGGGTCTTAGAGAGAAAGAGAGAGAGAATCTTAAATATACTCCACAGCCAGTGTGGAGCCCAACACACGTCTAGAACTCATGACCCTGAGATCATAACCTGAGCCCAAACCAAGAGTCACCATTATTGTTATTATTATTATTATTATTTTAATTAAAACTCCGTCTCCTTTTAACTGTATTTGAATAAACTCACATGTAGGACGATTCATTTGGCTTTCTGGAGATGTCGATTCTGAAGTACTGTAGCCATATATATAACTATTAGCACACAGATTCTATTTTGGTTTCTTCTTACTCACATAACTACAAGCTATACCCGAGATTCTAAACAGTTCTGGGTGCGTGAAAAACTCTGATGACTGAACGTGGGGCCAGGCCAGTTCTCCAAATGAACACACCCTGCTGGTCCTGATGGGGGGCACATCCCCTCGCTTCTTTTCGAGGGCGGTCCTCATCCCCACACTGTTGCCTTTTTTATATTCACATTTCACCAGGATCCAAGATTTCTTTGACATGATTGTGACACTCTTTGTTCCCAGAGCCTACTCATATGGTGATTAATATTGGCTTAGAGTGGAAGAAATGGAGCCAGGAACTTTTATTACAAAAGATAAGCAGATTTTTTTTAATAGTGTAGAAAATGTATTTCCATAAGATACTATGTATCTTGCAATTCATTTAAAGTAAATATAATATGTCAAAACATCCTGCATTAAATAAGAATACACAGATTACATTTACCTAATAAAAACATTTCTAGATGTAAAAAAGTGCTTTTCATTTAAGAACTTACTACAAATAAAAATTTCAAAACCAAGAAGGAAACTCTTAAGTAAATCACTTAGTGGCATATGATACCATAATTGTATTTATAGAACACGGCATAGAGAGTTTTTGCTCGAGAGAAAATGAAGAAAAAAATGGAAATTAAACCACAAATTTAAGAAATGGGTGCTCGGGGCGCCTGGGTGGCTCAGTGGGTTAAAGGCTCTGCCTTCCGCTCAGGTCATGATCTCAGGGTCTTGGGATTGAGCCCTGCATCGGGCTCTCTGCCCAGCAGGGAGCTTGCTTCTCCCACTCTCTCTCTGCCTCCCTCTCTGCCTACTTGTGTTTTCTGTCAAATAAATAAATAAAATCTTAAAAAAAAAAGGTGGGTGCTCTTAAATTTCTGGTTAACTGAAATTCAACTTTATTAGTACTAGGGGCCTTTGAGAATCAATTTTTTACTCACAGAAGTGAAAAACTTCCCCTAACAGCAGTAGTATATTTTTTTATTTCACCAAAAATATTTTTCTTTGATAATTTAGAAACTTATTTATACATATGTAGCATTTATGAATGGTATCTGATTAACTTCTTAAATTTAATTACCAATTTAATCCTTCAAACATTTGTGACATTGCAGTTTCTTATAACACTTTTTTTCCCCAATGGCCTTAGGTGTTATAATAAGGAATACACTGAGATCCACTTAGATAAAAATTAGTCTTTTTTTTAAGATTTTATTTATTTATTTGAGAGAGAGAGAGAGAGAGAGAAAGCATGAGCGGGGAGGGGGATGGGTATGCAGGAAGGGAAAGGGAGAGGGAGAAGCAGGCTCCCTGCCGAGTAGGGATACCAACTTGGGACTCAATCCCAGGACCTTGGGATCATGATCGTTGAGCTGAAGGCAGACCCTTAATCGACTGAGAGATCTAGGCACCCCTAGTATTAAAGACTATATTCATGAATTATTTCAAAAAGTATAGCTTACTGTTTCCTAGTTATGTCTAGATAGAGCAAGACAGATTCCTTCCCTGTCTTCTGAGAGCTCACATTCTAAAAAATAAGTCAAGTACAGTTTCTGAATCACCAGGGTTTTCATTTCACTTTCCAAAGTTTGTGTAAATAATTTCATCCCTGGGGGTAAAGAAAGCCCTTTCGTATGCAGGACAGTCTTGAAATTCATAAGCAAAATTTTAAACACTTAACAGGATTTCATGTTGACAGGCCTATATATTCTGATTTAATTCCCTTTTTCCATCTCTATGACAGAACCAAATGGTTTTCTGGGGTTTTTTTGATTTTTGGGTTTCCCCTCAATTCTTGCGATATGGCTTCTGTAGATTCATGATCCAGTTGGCTTGGTTCTGTGACACTTGGCTGAAGCTTTCTGTTTTCCTCTACTGTCCTCTGTCGCTTCCTTCTTACCAGAAGGTTCTCCATTGGGATCTTCTTTTTCCTGGCTTTGTAGTTCTCTTGGATTAATCACAACACTTTTTTAAATGCTCAGTTTACCCTAAAGATACAAACGTAGTGATCCAAAGGGACACGTGCACCCGAATGTTTATAGCAGCAATGTCCACAATAGCCAAACTATGGAAAGAACCTAGATGTCCATCAACAGATGAATGGATAAAGAAGATGTGGTGTATATGCACAATGGAATACTCTGCAGCCATCAAAAGAAACGAAATCTTGCCATTTGCGACAACATGGATGGAACTAGAGCGTATCATGCTTAGTGAAATAAGTCAAGCGGAGAAAGACAACTATCATATGATCTACCTGATATGAGGAAGTGGTGATGCAACATGGGGGCTTAAGTGGGTAGGAGAAGAATCCATGAAACGGGATGGGATAGGGAGGGAGACAAACCATGAGTGACTCTTAATCTCACGAAGCAGACTGTGGGTTGCTGGGGGGAGGGGGGTTGGGAGAAGGGGGGTGGGGTTACGGACATTGGGGAGGGTATGTGCTTTTGGGTAAATTGGAGGGGGAGGTGAACCATGGGAGACTATGGACTCTGAAAAACAGTCTGAGGGGTTTGAAGTGGTGGGGGGGGGTGGGAGGTTGGGGTACCAGGTGGTGGGTATTATAGAGGGCATGGCTTGCATGGAGCACTGGGTGTGGTGAAAAAATAATGAATACTGTTTTTCTGAAAATAAATAAATTGGAAAAAATATTAAAAAAATAATAAAACTACAAAGTAAAAAAAAAATAAAAAAATAAAAAAAATAAATGCTCAGTTTTCAATAAAGAAAATGAATATCCTCCACATTAACTTGGGGTTTGTTGTGAAATGCAGATTTTTTTTTTTTCGACAGTACTCTCTTATGGATACCATTTATAACTCCTCCAGGAGATAATGGCTTCTGTTTTAAAGGACACAATAAAATATATTGGCTCAGTGGGTTAAGCTGCTGCTTTCGGCTCAGGTCATGATCTCAGGGTCCTGGGATCGAGTCCTGCATCGGGCTCTCTGCTCAGCAGGGTGCCTGCTTCCTCCTCTCTCTCTGCCTACCTGTGATCTCTCTCTGTCAAATAAATAAATAAAATCTTAAGAAAAAAAAAAAAAAGAATGCACACTTCAGCAATGGATGCTTCTAACATACTATCAGTCCTCACCACTACTGGATTTTTGGAAGATCAAATTTAAACTATTTGGCATGGGATGTCAATGTATACACTTACCGATCAAGATAAAAAAAATTTAGCTATTTGCACATTGTTTATAAATTAAAATGTATATGAGTACATGGAATTTAAAACTTCTAGGAAAAAAAAAACCCTAAACAGTAAAAAGTTAAGATATTTAAGTATTCATTGGTGTATCTATTACCCTCAGCATAAGCATATATAATTATGAATTCAACTATTTACATGTGTTGCAAATGAGATGATATCAAACTGCTGTCCACAAGCTGCATTTAACTCAGACAAGTGATTAAGATTCAGTAATTTTTTATTAATAGACTTTATTTTTAGAACAGCTTTAAATCTGGATAAAGCTGTATTTTAAATTTCTATGCCTTTTGCCAAATGCAGAATATGACATTGTCACCACTACAGTATCATACAGAATAGTTTCATGGCCCTAAAATTCCCTGAACTCTACCTCTTCATCCCTTACCTTCCTTACACACTGATCTCTGGGAACCATTGATCTCTTTACTTTCCCTGAAGTTTTGCTTTTCAAAGGACATCATATGGTTGGAACCATATTGAGTATCACTATTTCGAATTGGATTCTATCACTTAGCAATGTGCATCTTGGGCTCCTCCATGTCCTTTCTAGGGTGATGGCTCAGCTGTTTTTAGTGCTGAATAATACTCCATTGCAAGGATGTACTACAGTGTGTTTATCCAGGAACCTGCAGAGTGATGTTTTGGTTTCTTCCACATTTTGGCAAATACGAATAACCTGCTAAAAGCATTCATGTGCATGTTTTATGTGTATATAAATTTTCAACTCATTTGGGTAGTAGCTAGGAGTGTGGTTAGTGGTAAGACTGTGTTTAACTTTGTAAAAATCTGCCGAACTGTTGTCCGAAGTAGCTGTACCTTTCTGCATTCCCACCATCAATGGATGAGGGTTCATGTTTCTCCACATCCTTGCTGGAATTTTCTGTTGCCAGGGTTTTGGTTTTGTAGCCATTTGAACAGGGTATGTGTAGTGCTATCTCATTAAAAAAAAACTTTCTCTAATGACATATGATGTTGAACATTTTATCACATGCCTATTTGCCATCTTCTATCTTCTGTGGTCGAATGTTCAGATATTTTGCCAGTTTTTTAAATTGGGGTGCTTGACTTCATGTTTTTGAATTGTATGAGTTCTTTGTATCTTTTCAATATGAGCCCTTTATCAGTAGGTGTTTCACAAATCTTTCTTTGTAATTTATGGATTGTCATTTCATCCTCTTAACAGTGTTTCACAGGGGAGTCCCTTTTTTAGATTTATTTATTTATTTTAGTGCGGGGAGGGGCAGAGGGAGAGAGAGAATCTCAAGCAGACTCCCTGATGAGTGCAGAGCTGAGCAGGGAGCCAGGCATGGAGCTCTGTCTCAGGACCCGGAGATCATGACCTGAGCGGAGATGAAGAGTCAGCTCCTTAACCTACTAAGCCATCCAGGTGCCCCCAGAGGAGTGGTTTCTAATTTTCTAAGTCTCACCACTTTTTTTTCCTTTCATGGATCTTGGTTTTGCTATTGTATCTCATAACTCATTGCAAAACTCAGAATCATCTGGATTTTCTCCTATTCTAGAAATTTTATGGTTTTGTGTTTTCCATTTGGATATATAATCCATTTTGAGTCAATTTTTGTGAAAGATGTAATGTTAATGTCTAGATTCTTTTTCTTTTTCCTCCTTTTTTTTTTTTTTTTTGCATGTGGACATCCAGTTGTCCCAACATCATTTGTTGAAAAGCTGTGTCTTTACTCCTTTGTCAAGAATTAGTTGGCTGTATTTCTGTGGGTCTGTTCCTCGACACTCTGGTCTATGCCATCAATCTGTCGGTTCTTTCACCAACACTGCACTGGCTTTATTATTGTGGCTTTATGCTAAGACTTGAAGTTGGGGGGTGCCAGTACTCTGACGTCGTTCTCCATGGTTTTGTCGGCTGTTTGGGTCTTTTGCCTTTCCCTATAAATATGAGAATTGGTTTGTCAATACCCACAAAGTAACTTGCTGGAATTTAGATGCAGTAAATTATTATTCCCCAATTATTTTCAAAATAAATTGTCAGATAAGCCTTTTCCCCTGGTGAACTAACTAGCTGTTTAGTGTGAGTTAGCAGTGGCAGAGTGACGATCTGTGTTGGTGGCAGTCTCACTGCAGAGCAATCTGTCTTTACACATTAGTCACAGGAACTAGAAGAATGGATGGAAGAATCAGCTTTCACATTTCATTGGATATTGGCATTTTCATAGTATTTTATATAGCCTGACTTGTATGTTACAAAACATTAAAAATAAAAAAAAAGTTATTCTGAAGGTAAAGGCCAATTCCAGATAACAGGTATTAACTACTTACAACACTATTTCTAGGAATAATTCACGGTCTGAACCATATTTAAAAACAAAAACAAAAACGTGTTTTTCTTGTGGTCTGTGCAGGATTCATCCCTATTTCATCATTAGGAATCACTGCCTTGTCGCTGCAGAAACTTTAAATGCTGCAGCTGCCGACTAAGGCTGCTGTGAAAGGTGTACCTTCAGGAAACGTGAGTGCATTGAACAACAGCCATAGCTCATCATCAGCGCCATCTAAAAGGAACATGGCAGGGCCAGCCTGGACAGAGATCCCAGGGCAACTCTGCAGAGTGTCTGCATTTCCTCTGTCCTTTCAGGAATTGCCCCTCACCATTCAGGAGTATCTAGACTTTATTTATTTATTTTCATACATTTATTTATTTATCAGCTTGAGTGAGAGAGAGTGTGTGTACAAGCAGGAGGAGCGGTAGGCAGGGAGAGAAGCAGGCTCCCCACTGAGCAAGGAGCCTGGTGCTGGACTTGATCCCAGGACCCTGCCGGGGCTCATGATCTGAGCTGAAGGCAGATGCTTAATCTACTGAGCCACCCAGGCATCCCAGTATCTATAATTAAATTTAATTCTTATTTTTCCCATATAGAAATGAGCATGGTAATGCTATATGCCAGAGAGACCTTGCCATCCAAGAAATCTCATTTTTACAGCAAGTGTAAGGATACGTTTCACTGTAAGAAGGCAAAAGAGTATAAAGAAAAAGAAATGAGTGACGTTAGTTCTCCATCACCTCCAATGATTATGCCAGTACTGCTTGGTTTCGAGGAACTCCAGTGTCCTCATCTGTAAAATGAAGCTGACAGTTGTTGTGTAGGATGTTAGAGGTGATGACCTTCAACCTTGTATAGGGTCACCTGGTATATGTTAAGGAGTCAGTATATGCTTCTTTCATTTAAAGTGTATATGAGGGGGGCACCTGGGTGGCTCAGTCCTTAAGCGTCTGCCTTCAGCTCAGAGTATGATCCCAGGGTCCTGGGATCAAGTCCAGCATTGGACTTCCTTCTCGGTGGGAAGCCTGCTTCTCCCTCTCTTACTCCCCTCTGCTTGTGTTCCCTCTCTCGTTGTGTCTCTCTTTGTCAAATAAATAAATAAAATCTTTTAAAAAAACAAAGTATATGTGAGGTATTTAATGGTTCTCCCTTTTGCATCTGAGTTTATAAATGAGAACCCTATAACCTCATCCACCAGACAAGTCCTTGAAGAAGGTTCATCTCTCTTTTCCATTTTAATCTTTACAACTAGAACTCTCTTTTCTCAATCCTTGTTTTCAAGATGATTTTTCATTTTCTGCCAATGTCATAGTGTGTTCTCATAAAAATAAAAGTGGGAACTTATTCACAACCATAATGAAAATATCCAGGTAGGAGTTAAAGGCTGGATATCATACAAATAGCTAGTGTGCACAATCAGGGAATGTCTGAGCTATGTAAGGTATGTTGTATGTTTGACAGACAGTTATGACTGTCTGAATGCTGTAGGTCAATAAATAAAAGTCAATTTATTATTTTATTATTGGTTTATAGGATGCTGTTTGTGAAAAACAGGAAAGGGAAGAATTTATGCTGGGACACATTTTCCACTTTCCTACGATTTACGATATTCATATATTACATGAATGGCATGTGACCTTTTTAATATTGGATTTCTTTTATTCTGCATAATTTTCTTTTGATCCATTTAAGTCATTAGGTATCAGACTAGTTTCTTAATTTTTGTTTTCTTTTTAATTTTTTTTTTAATTTGACAGACAGAGATCACAAGTAGGTAGAGAAGCAGGCAGAAAGAGAGAGGAGGAAACAGGCTCCCCGATGAGCAGAGAGCCCAACTCGGGGCTCCATCCCAGGACCTTGAGATCATAACCCGAGCTGAAGGCAGAGGCTTTAACTCACTGAGCCACCAAGGCGCCCCTCTCTTTAAAAATTTTTAAAAGAATTTATTTTTTTAAGAGAGACAGAGAGAAAGAGCATAGGGGAGGGCAGAGGAGGAAGCAGACTCCCCACCGAGCAGGGAGCTTGATGCCAGGATATCCCAGGACCCTGATATCATGACTTGACTGAAGGCAGACGCTTAACTGACTGAGCCACCCAGGTGCCCCTTAATTTTCTTCTTCTTACTGCCTAGTATTTCATGCTATGAATCTACTGAAGTTTCTTTATGGGAAATTTTTTTCTGGATTTTGAATAGTACAGATAAATCTCCCATGAACACTCTTGTATGGAATTTTATGGGGACATAAATATTTATTTTCTCTGGGGAAAATATCCTGAAGTGTGATTGCTACACTAAACGATACATGTATATTTACATTAAAAACACACACACACCATGCTATTTTTAGCATGATTATATTATTTTACGTTGCCATTATCAATGTATGTATAAGACAGTTTCTCCACATTTTTGCCAACATTTGGGTATTATCAGTGGTTTTGTTTGTTTTTATGTTCTTAGCAATTTTAACAGATAGTGATATCTTATCATGGCCTTACACTCCGTTGCCATAATGACTGCTGAATGCTAAATATGTTCTCATGCTCTTATTTGCCATCTGAGTATCCCCTTCATTGAAATATATATTCGTGGTTCCCCCCCCCTTTTTTTTTTGGTTAAAGGCGGAAGATTTCTTCACTCTGGTGAGAAACCAGAGTATTTTTACCCATTTTTAATTGGATAGAGTTGGCACTTTTTAAAATATATTTATTTCTTTATTTTTTACTCCTGAGTTTTGAGAGATCATCGTGTATTCCTGATAATGACTCCTTTTCCAGGTGTGTGGTTCTCAAATACCTTCTCACAGTCCATGGCTTGTCTTTTCATTCTCTTAGCATGGTTTTCACAAAGCAAACATTTTTAATTTTCACAAAGTATAATTTAAAATTCTGTTTATAAATTTTATTTTTTGGATCATAATTTTGATGTGAGACTCAAAGCTGTTCATCACACCAAAGGTTTGCAAGCTTTTATCCTACTTTTTTCCAAATACTCTATAGTTTCATTTTCCGCTTAAACCTGTGATCAATTTTTCAAAAACATATGTATTTATTAGAGAGAAAGAGAGAGAAGGAAGGAGAATGCAAGCCGAGGGAGGAGCAGAGGGAGAAAGAATCTCGAGCAGACTCCATGCTGAGTGTGGAACCCAGATCGGGCTCCGTCTCACCACCAAGAGATCATGACCTGAGCCAAAACCAAGAACCAGATGCTCGACCTACTGAGCCACCCAGTTGCCTCATCAATTTTGAATTAATTTTTGTAGGATGTTAAAGATTAGATCAATGTTTCTTTGTTTTACCTATTGATATCTGATTTCTGTGGAACATGCCAGGAGAAGTCATCAAGTAAATGTGACTGTCAGTTGACCTCTGAACTGGATCTAGGCCGTTGGAGGCTCCTCACCTCCTCTTAAGGGTGTACTCTGGAGTAAACGTTCTGCCCTCCATCCCCACAGGGGGAGCCATTTTCAAGAACGCAGCCTTCAGAGAGAAAGGTGTTGTTGAGACCATCTGGATGGGTATTGTGACTGCACTCAGAGCCACTATATAAACTATTTTAAGATTCCAGCGGGCAGGTGTGGAAATCTTCTCATCTTGCAGCCATGCAAGACAAGCTTTGTGTGTAGGTTCCCTTGCTTATTAAAACTACTACTTAACCAATCTGGAATGGCCTGCTTCTTTCTTCAATCTCTTTTTGCCCACCACTATGGGGGCGAGTTTCAGATTTAATCTGGAAAATTCCTAAGGATGAGGACCAACAGGACTATTTGTTGAAAAAATTGTTCCTCTTCCACTGAATTCCTTTTATGAATTTGTCCAGAAATAGTGGGCCCAACTTGTACAGGGCTATTTGTGGTACTCTTCTGTTCAGTTGATCTATGTGCCTTTTAATATCATGCAGTCTTGATTACTGTAGGTAAAGAGTGATTCCTTCCACTATATTCTTTGTAATGTTTTTGATACTTTGGTATTTTTTTTTCCATAAACATTTTAGAAAAGGCTTGTCCATGTCTCTGAAAAAAAAAAACTTGCAGAGATTTGTATAAAAATTACATTAACTCTGTATATGAAGTTGGGAAAATTTTTACTTTCAGTTCATTTTCTCTCTTTTGTTCAGTTCGGATAATTTATATATGTATATATATTTGTCTTTAATTTCAGTGATTCTTTTCCTGTCCCTTATTCTTGTGTTGGAAGTTTAATTTTACATATTGCATTTCCAAGTTCTGGAATTTCTATTTGGTGTTTCTTTACATCTTTCACTTCTTTGCTTAGACTCTCTACTTCTTTGTTAAGACTTTTTTCTTTTTTCCCAAGTATGTTCTTAAAGCTCATTGAGGTATTTGTATGATGACTGCCTTAAAATTCTCGCAGGTAATATATTAGCTCTGTTATCTTGGTGTGAGCATTAATTGATTATTTTCCTCCTTCAAGTTGAGATTGTCCAGATTTTTTTATGACTGGTGATTTTTGGTAGAAGCTGTGATATTTTACATATCATGCTATAAATCTCTCTATCTTATTTAAATCTTCTGTTTTTGGCTTGCCTTCTATGACACTGCCCCATCAGGGGAAAGTAGTACAGGCACTGACGGCTTCCTGACATAAAAGGAGAAGATCATGTATGTTCCACTCAGCATCTGTTGACACTTGGAGGAAAGTTCTTTGTTACTCCTCGGTTGAAGAAGGGACACAGCTATTTACTAGTTGTCTACTACACTATCCTGTCTGGAAGGATGGGAATGCCTTATTATTATTTCCCACATGGCTTCCATTGACACAGAAAGGGGTCTGGCCTAGTTATACCTGGATGCCTTTGGAAGTACTGACTCTCCACTCTCCATGAGGCCTCTCCTCACATCGCTCCAGCTAGAGGATGCATGGATATCTCTCTGTCACCAGGTGGAGGTGGAAGTTGCAGGTCTCCTGGGTTCTCCTCTGATTCAGTGAGGCTGTGGGCCACTCATTCCTGTGCAACAGGAATGGAAATCTTCCCTTCCTCTTTAGCTCTCGGTTTTGCTAATGTTTTAATAAATTTTAAAATGCTGAAATCCTAAACTCATGGATTAAATTTCATATCTGAATGAATCTATTAAAATTTGCTCCTCCATGTTGAGGTTTATTTGTACATTTCAAGCTAGAGCATCTACTCCTGTTGTTCTGAATTCAATTATGAAATTCTGGCTTTGACCTTTAACAAGCTTCTAGAGATGTATAAAAACATGAGAACATTAATAAGTTATTAGGCTTGCCGGCATCAGCTAGTGAGAAATGTCATTTTGTTTCAACATGCTATCCTGTTATCATGCCTTGAATAGTTACAGGACTATTTTATATTCCCTTGTGCTTTTGAGTTTTTTTTTACCTCACATCTGCTGCCTTAGACTAGCCACTCATCAGCATTAATTTCACCTTTTGGTCTCTAGGTTTCTCACAACAGCCAAAGAACCCAAAGGTTAATTTCTACTAAACCATTTTGGATGGTATATATATATATACCCTCTGTTGTCATCTGTGCTCCTGTTGTCCTTTTCCTCACAAGCTCCCCAGCCTCAAATAATTCATTCCTTCTGGTGTATCCATTCTCTTATTAAATAGTCATTTTCGGGTATTTTTGAATCTCAGGCCATGCATGTACACAATATTCTGTCCTCTTGCTTGGAATCCACAATCATCCTAAGTTAAACTTCTTGCAGCCCTTGGTAAATCATCTCAGGAATTCTACCTACTTAGAAATTTTGCATGACACTGCCCCACATATTCCTAAATTAAGTCCAGTATTAACTGTAAACACATAAATCTCGAACTCTTTGCTGTTTTTTCTTTTTTTAAGATAAACTATTTTAGGGCAGTTTTTAATATATACAAAATATGAAGGTACCACAGAGTTTCCATATACTCACACCAGTTTCCTGTATGATTAACATTTTTTACTAGAATAGTCAAATAATTATAGTTCCTGGTACATTATTATTAACTGAAGTCCCTATTTTATTCAGATATCTTTATTTTTTTTACCTGCTATTTCTGTTCCAGAATTACATCCCGGATAGTATTTTACATTTCACTGTCATGTCTTCTTAGGCATCTGTTGGCTGTGACAGTTTCTTAGACATTTCTTCTTTTCAGTGATCTTGAGAATTTTGAGGAATTCTGGATATTGTGCAGAATGTCCCTCAGCTTGGATTTATTTGTTTTTTCTTTCATGATTAGAATGGGTTATGATGTTTTAGGGGAGAATATTACAGAGGGAAAAGGCCATTTTCATCACTTCATGTCAAGAGTGCATGCTCTCAATATGACTTAATACTTTTGATTTGACCTTTAGTACTTGACAAAGGTTTGTCAGGTTTCTTCACTGAAATGTACTTTATTTTCCCCATTTCCATACTGTACACTTTGGAAGGGAGTCACTGTGTTCAGCTCACACTTAAGGAATGAGTGGTCAGACATCATTTCCCTGAAAGTGACGCTCATTATCTATGCAAATCATTTGGAATCCTGCATGGGAGGATCTCTCTTCTTCATCTATTTCTTTAGTCATTAATTAATTTATATTATTATAAATTTATATTATTATAAACTCATGAATATTTTGTATGTATAATTCTTCTTTATTTCATTGCTCTGATTGTTCCAGCTTTGGCCATTGTGAGCTCTTTGAATTGGCTCCTTTTGCATGTGTTGTGTCTTTGGCATGAGAGCAAGAAATAATATATTTCCCAAAATTCCTTCAACAATACTGTCCTACATGCAACACATTTCTGATGCTAATACCTGCTGTGTGTTTTTACATGTGGATGTGTGTGGTTTTGTGGGTGGTATAGTTTACATATAATGAGAGACAAAATGGTGTGCAAGGAAAAAAATATGATTCAGGTCTCAGTTTCCAAAATGTCCATGATTGAGCTTGTGATCTTTAAGAAAACTTCACCTAATCTCATGTTCCACATCTCAAGAAGGGACGCCATCCTTGTTCACATGGAACTTGTGAACTTGAAACATCCTATAAATCACCTTGTGCAACAATCTTGCCATTTAATTACCATTCAGTAATTGTGATTTTCCCTATTTTTACTGCCACCATCTTTTTACCATCTGCTTTTATCTCTGACAACTCCAATTGCCTCCAAAGGCAAATTAAATTTGAATATATACAGATTAATGTCATAATTAATAAAGTTTTTAAGAGCAAAACATTTTCATTCAGGGGTACATACATATATAATACAATCACATAAAGACATGCAGTAATCCCCTGCATAATAAATAAGCTCTGGAGTGCTCTTATTTTCTCCCTTTACTTGCTTCTGGCTCTTTCTTGTCTTCTAATTTACATATCATATCCTCAGAGTTGCCATCTTTGATCCAAAATTTAGGTTAGAATTTTCAGTTATGGATCCCTGAATTTTATGGAACCTAGAACACAAAACCAGCTTATATCTTTATAGAGATTATTATAATCATAATTTTTCACAATACTGAGGGTCTTTTCCCCCACCTACATTGTAAGTTAGCACTAAAATGCATGTAAGAATATGTTATCTGCTGATAATCATTTTAATTTTTAAGTTTCCCATACATTAATAGAGAAACTATTATTACAAGATCTTTTGTGGGTATTAAATTAAATATTTTCAAGTCTGATGCCTGCTACAACATAAAGGATGATAATAAAACTTACTAGACCATAATGCTGCCCATAACTGTGTTCACAGTGCTTTTCTCATCAAACCTCAGTAAATACACATATCTGTATGCTATAGAAAACGCCTGTTTATTGACCCACAAAACAGTTCGAATTGAGATTCTGCTGCTTATTAACATCATCAGGAACTTGGGGAAGCTCCAGCTGTAAGCCTGGGTTTTCCTGAAGTAGGAATGATAATGCCTAACTTACAATGCAAAGATTAAGGATGGTATAGACTTTATTTAATTAGATGAGGGATCCCTATATAATTGTCTCTATCTATATAAAGAGTTTTTAAATTTGCAGTTTGATATTACATTAAAACTTACATAATAAAATAATATTTTATTATTAATAATAGTAATAATAAAAATATTACATAAAAACAACTTTACACTTAATGTCATTCTGTTTAATTTCATGTTAATGAATCATCTTATATATTAAAAAAGTTTAAAAATATGAGATTTTATATACCCAACACCTAGGATAAAAGATAACATTTTGACAAATTACTAGAATTACCTTGAGTTCTGTCTTTTATTAATTTCCCTCTTTGTTAGAAGATGGCCAGTATTCTGAAAATTGAATATTCCATTTTATGTATCTTTTTGGTTACCTATTATTTTATATATTTCAACTCAGAAATACATACCAATTTAACTAATTTAAAAGAAAGCTTATATAAATGCTATTATATATGCATATATGTGTACATATTTACATACATATCTGCACAAATCTAAACTAAACTTATGTTATCATTCAGTGTTTTATTTATGAGAATTGTACTTACTGGCATATGTGTCTCTAATATTTTTCAATTCCATCATATAAATATATCGGAGTTGAGAACTGATTTATCCATTTAATTATCCACAGTGATTTAGATCAGCAATATCCAAGAGCATTTTCTGCAATGATATAAATGCACAGATGATTATTGAGTGCTTTAAATGTAGTTGGTGCAACATAGTAACTGATTTTATTCTATTTTAATTTAGTGATCTAAAATTTAAAAACAATTTCAAGATTTTATTTATTTATTTGAGAGAGAAAGATAGCAGAGGGAGGAACAGAGGGAGAAGGGCAGGCAGACTGCACTGAGTGTAGAGTCCAGCCTGGGGTTCAATCTTACAACCCTGAGATTATGACCTGAGCTGAAGTCAAGTCTGATGCTTAACTGACTGTGCCACCCACAGGCCCCTAAAATTTGAATTTGAATATCCACAATCTTTTTTTTTTTTTAGTTTTAGTTTTAGTTACATCTGCTAATGCTTGTGCATGATTCCTATGGACATGTGAGAGTTTCTCCTGGATCCATACCAAATACTAGCATTGATGGGTCACAGGTCAGACATATCCCAATACTGCAATAGAATTAAAAGAATTGCCATGTTATTCTCTAAAATTATTGTAACAATTATACTCCTGCTGTCAGTATATGGGAGTTCCTCTGTTACTAGGTAACTCGACATTGTCAAGCTATAAAAATGTCAATATTGTGAGTTTTAACATTTCCCCTTGTGCTTTTAATTTTTATTTACTTAATTACAAGAGAGGTTGAGTACCTTTCATGTTAGTTATTGGCCATTTGGAGTTCCATTTCTCTTAAACAGCTGGTCATAAAATGTATCCATTTATTTTATTGGCAAAAATTTAAATGTAGAGCAACCTTCAGTTATGCGTTAGTGGTCTCACTGTATTCAAGAAGAATCTGATACAAAGAGCAGCAGAAAATTGTGCAAAGTCTCAGTCATGTCAGTGAATGAGTCCCCTCCGCCAATAATTGTCTCTTTCCTTTGAACTTTGGGATTTTGATGATTTTCTTATTTGGAGAAACTAGAAGGACCAAACATTATGGTCCTGGTTGCCTTATCTGTGACTTAACTGGGTTTGAAAAACAGTGGATGTAGCTTGACTCTGTTGAGTGTTCTGTGGTCCACTGGAGCAGAGTATTGATGAATATTATTAAGATAACCCAGCCTGGAGAAGTTCTCTGTGGGAATGCATCGAACCTTCATTTTTCTGGACCTGCCCAGCATGGTGTTTTCCTATTGCCTGAGGTTCCTTTAGATTTGAAATCACTTTTGGGTTCCCTAACTTTAATACCTGCCCCTGTAATTCTCAAATCCATTTCATCCCTCCCTGGTATATAGCACACACAGAACCTGTGTTTTGGTATTATCAACAATGAATTTAGAAGTTACACAATGTGATGTATATTTCTCCCTACCTCCATAATGGGCTCTGTCCTTCCATCACGATATGAGTATGTATATATACGCATGTCTATAAATATGTCTATCTGTGCCATCTATATCTGTATTTAGTTCAACAAGTGTTCATACTCATGTCCACCTCTAATCCATTACCACAGGGATCATTCTGCCCTCTTCTACTTGGTTTTCAGTTTCTACTTGTTTATTCTACTCCAACAGTGAAAAACTGTGTCCCTCAAGCCGCTACCCAATTACAGTTATAACCACAGTTGTTCAATTCAAATACACATGTAGATGTTTCCAAAATTGTTAATCCATAGCTCAGTGGGACACAATTTTGTCAAAGTATAATGCTTTGTATAATACTTTTTGCTTTTAGTCTTACAGATTCCACTCAGTTCCAAATTTCTTAAGTAGCACCTTTCCCACCATCTGCCCCCAACCCCCACCACCTCCTTCAGTAAAACGGTTTCATACACAGATAAAACAGATTCTTTTGTCACACTCTGCATTCCACCCTGGGACCCTCTAATCTCTGAAATGACTCTTGTCCACATTTTTGTATACATCAAAGTCTAGTATCGACCTATAGAGTTCTGTAAGTTTTGGCAATTGTATAGTGTCGTGTATCCACTATTCCAGTATCAAACATAAGAGTTCAGGACCTAAAAATTCCTTGTGCCCTATGTATTCAGTATTCCCACTAAAAACCTCCCACATGACCCCCCAACAACCACTAAACTATTTATTTTCTTATGAGTTTGCTTTTCTGGAATGGCATATAGTTGAATGTAATCTTTTCAGGTTGGCTTCTTTAATTTGCCAATATGCAGTTAAGATTTATTCCCGTCTTCTCATGGCTTGAGAGCCAATTGTTTGTCATCCTGAGCAGCATTTCATTGTATGGATATAACACAGTTCATCCATTTACCTATTGAAGGATATCTTAGGTGTTTCTAGTTTGGGACCATTATAAATAAATCCACTGTAAACTTTCAGGTGCAGTGTTTTTGTGTTTTCTTGTGTGTGACTATAAGTTTTCGAATTAATTGTTTAAATATTTAGGAAAGTGACTTCTAGATGATAGTCTAAGATGATGTTGAACTCTGTAAGAAATTACCAAATTGTATTCATTTTGCAATCCCACTAGCAGTGAGGAGAGTTATTGTCCTTCTATATCCTGGTCAGAAGTAGTAGTGTGATTTTTTTTTTTTTTTAATTTACCATTTGTGTGTGTGTGTTGTACTATGGTACCATGTGTTGTAATATGGTACCATATTGTTGTTTTAATTTGCAACTCCCTTAGGGCAGATGATTTTGAGCATCTTTGCATATGCTTCTTTGTTATTTGTATGTCTTTTGATGAGGTACCTGTCAGATTTTTCACCCATTTGTCAGGTAGGTTATTTACTCATTGTTGAATTTTAGATGTTTTTCGTATATTTTGGATTCACGCCCTGTATAAGATATGTGTTTAGCCAACATTTTCTCCCAGTCTGTGGTTTGTCTTTTCATCCCCACCCCCCTCCCCTGATCCACAATGGGATCTTCAGGAGGGCACATGATGTGGTGAGCACTGGGTCTTACACAAAACTGATAAATTATTGAACACTACATCTGAAACTAATGATGTACTATATGTTGACTAATTGAATTTAATTAAAAAAAGAAAAAGGAAACTTCAGGGTCTTCACTGTGGTAAGCTTCCCTGAAGTAAAGCCCATGAAAGTGTGGGCACCGCCAAGACTGAAATTCCAAGGGGTTTTCATTGTCACAACAATTGATCAAGAGTGCCGGTGACATTGTTCCTACCAGTTGTCGGTTTCCCAGCTATGACTCTCTGGATGCACCTCTCTGTCCAGGTTGCCAGGAGGCAGTTTGCTCTGTAGATTTTATTCTCTTATGTTTCTAGAAAAGACATTGCCTTTCAGCTCGTCCAGGCTTCCTTAGTGTAAGAACGAATGAGGGTTCCTGGAACGAACTTCCAGGATTTGCGCATGTTGGAATTGAAATCAGAAGCCTAATGCATTTTTTATAAATAGAATATGGCTTTTATTGTTGTTTTTTTACTTTGCATTTGAATTTATGTTAGTTATATCCTTTTTTGCATTTTGATTATTTTTTCCTGGTTTGGTCAAATTACTATTGATTCTATATTTCCCATTGCCAACTTGGAAAATTTAACATGCTTCTCCATTCCATTAATTTTTGACTTTCTTAACCCGGAACTCATGCATTTATTCAGTGAATATTTATTGATTACCTACTACTTATCGTTTCTTCCTGGCATGGGATTAAAACATTGAACAAAATTTAGAGAAGACGCTGCCATAGTAGAGTTTATATTCTAGGTATTCTAGCGAAGAAAAAAGCAAATAAGTACACAATAAAATGTCAGTAATCAGTGCTACAGAGGTAAAAATAAATTAGGTAATAGGTTGGATTGTTTCATTAGTCATTATACTTGGGAAAATTCTGACAAATGTCTGTATTTCTGACAATAAAACACATATTTTTCTTGATTAATTAAAAATAAAAACTCTAATTTCCCCCACAATTATGTTCTACTGTCACTTTCCATTATTCCCAGAATGAGATCTTCAAAATGCTTCTATTCTCTTTTTCTCCCTTTTCTCCCCTTCATTATCAATATCTATATTTACTTATATGGATCATATTTTATATATTACAGAGATACTGAGAGGTTATAAGGTACTACCTGGACCCTCAGAAACATGCTTAGGCTATGAATGAAAGCAACCTTAGAAAATATAGTCATAACGATTCATTCTGTATGTTTTTGAAAAATGCATAAGGGTTCCATAATAAGCATTTGTATTTTTGTTTGTTTGTTTGTTTCTTTTCAGCATAACAGTATTCATTGTTTTTTGTACCACAGCCAGTGCTCCATGCAATCCGTGCCCTCCCTAGTACCCACCACCTGATTCCCCCACCCTTCCACCGCCTGCCCATTTGTTTTAACTGAACAAACGCATTTTCATTTTGTGCATATTTTGTCAAGATTTGATGAGATTTCTTATTTAGTAGAATAAGTTTAATAACATCCGAAGAAGGATTTTAGTCACAATCGTATATTCTGGTGAAAATTTTATCTTTGTTTGTGTGAGAATATTTCAGTTTTACTTCCTTAACTAAAGAAATTCTATTTATCATTGAAGTAATTTTCAAACCTCAGTGAAATAATTTATGCCTTCTTCTAATTACATGTTTTGTTAGTATTTGCTTAATATTGTAATGTAACTAGTTGTTTGACTATCAATCTAAATATATTTCTCCATGAAACCTGGGCAGTATATGATGTATTTTTAAATAGTCTTTAGCACATATGGGTGTTTAATAGTATTGACAGTAATAGTCATCAGATGACACTATTAAGTTATTTGATGTTTTGGAGAGAGTTCAATGATGAGTTTTGTTAAGAGTCTTTAACAGAGGCTACTAGGGTTATGGCTTAATAAGGATATTAAATTTATTTTTTTCTCTTTATTGAAATAATCTAGAGTTATGTGGAGTGAAATTCCAGAATAAATGAAATATGCTAAAATGTAGACTTTTTTCTTCAATTTTTATTTTTGAGAGAGAGAGAGAGAGAGCACATGAGCTGCAGAGGGCGGGGGAGAGAGAGAGAATCCTAAGCAGGCTCTACTCCCAGCGGTGCCTCCCAACACAGGGCTCTATCTCAGGACCCTAAGATCATAACCTGAGCTGAAATCAAGAGTCAGAGGATTTACCAACTGAGCCACCCAGGAACCACTGGACTTTTTCTACTAACGGGAACCCTATTCGCAGTTGCACTTAGCCTAGAAAACTGTTCTCGGATTTGTTTTATCACATAAAAGATCACATGGTTATCACAAATCCACTCAGTAGTAATTTAAAATAAATTTTCAAATGTATTTTCAAAGCTGAAATGAATTACATGTTAATTTGCCTCAGAATTTACTGTAAAATGGAGTTCCCACTATTATAAATCACTGGAGTATTTTCTGAGATAGGTAAACTGAGATAGGTAAATGACTTTTCTTGTCTAAGTCTAGATAGGAAGCATTTTAGAAAGATAATGAAACATAAACATGATCTAAAAATGCCCCCGCATGGAAGTGAAGCTGGTATGTGGGGTAGAGAACACAGTGACACTGGAACAGTTTCAACAGTGGCAGGGTCTCCATCTGTTGGGATCAAAACACAAGTTTTTGCAGCCTTGAGCATGACTTTGGACCGATCGTTTATATTATTCCTTCCAGTGATAGGATTCAATGAGCATAGAGTTAAAAAAACTAGTTGCCTGTATGAAAGTGAGGAAAAGAATTTGTCCTAATGAAGTGTGACCATAATTGTTTTTAAATCAAATAGCAGATTCTTCAGATATACTGGCGGCAGTAGGATTCAGGTCAGGTGTGCTGATATTCTAATTGCTACTGACTTTACCCCAAGGGACAAAATAGCATCTTCTACCTGTTACATTTGTTGTTTTTATTATTGTTGAACTCATTTGCTCTTTTATTTTAATTAATTAATTAATTTTTTATTTATTTTCAGCATAACAGTATTCATTTTTTTTTTAGTATTCATTATTTTTACACCACACCCAGTGCTTCATGCAATCTGTGCCCTCTCTAATACCCACCACCTGGTTCCCCCAACCTTCCAACCCCCCACCACTTCAAACCCCTCAGATTGTTTTTCAGAGTCCATAGAGATTCTGCTGAGTGAAATAAGTCAAGCAGAGAGAGTCAATTATCATATGGTTTCACTTATTTGTGGAGCATAACAAATAGCATGGAGGCCATGGGGAGATGGAGAGGAGAAGGGAGTTGGGGGAAATCGGAAGAGGAGGTGAACCATGAGAGACTATGAACTCTGAACTCATTTGCTCTTCAAGTGGCTGGACGCATGATGTTAGCCTTCCCTTATAGAAGTAAAAACAAATAAACAAACGAAACCATGATATTTATTAGTGAATCTCTCTTGATATTTAGAACTGTCATTAAGTCATAGTTACTCTAGGCTTCAAATATGCACAATCTTAAAGTCATTGCATTAAAAAAAAATCTAAATCAGAGGCAAGATGTTGTATGTGGAGCAAAGATTTTTACTGTATTCCACACACCGTTAATAATGATTCTATTTCCAATGCTGTCTGCCCAAACCGAGACAGTACCTTGTTCATGTCAAGTGGCCAAATCATAAAGTCTACAGATCCTGGTTTTGGAGGGATTAACAGCCACCGAGGACCAGAGGCACCATCGCTGCAGGCTCTTCTAATTTCCCAGGCATCCGTAGGGCAGTACGCAAACAAGCCAGACTGGATGCAGTCTTGGAGTTTTAAGGAAGCAGACGAGGAGCTTGGATATCCAGCACTCCCAGACATGATGCAGCAGCTCAGGGGACTCCATTACCAGGGAGGTTACAGGGGATTAGACCCCCTGTGTGGTAGTATTCCCACAGAGTCCCTGCCATAGCACTTTCAGTATCCTGCCACTCAGCGGGCTGCCGCAGGTGTGCCCCGGGGAGGGCTACAGGGAACTTCAGCTCCTGCTCCACCAGATTATACCTGCTGTGTAGGAAGGCCATCTCCGTCAACAAGAGGCTTTGTGTGAGGAACCATAGAAGGCAGTCCATGTTGCATCACCACTTCCTCATATCAGGGAGATCATATGACAGTTGTCTTTCTCCGCTTGACTTATTTCGCTAAGCATGATACGCTCTAGTTCCATCCATGTTGTTGCAAATGGCAAGATTTCGTTTCTTTTGATGGCTGCATAGTATTCCATTGTGTATATATACCACATCTTCTGATCCATTCATCTATTGATGGACATCTAGGTTCTTTCCATAGTTTGGCTATTGTGGACATTGCTGCTATAAACATTCAGGTGCACGTGCCCCTTTGGATCTGGGGGGAGGGGGGTTGGGAGAAGGGGGGTAGGGTTATGGACATTGGGGAGGGTATGTGCTTTTGGGTAAATTGGAAGGGGAGATGAACCATGAGAGACTATGGACTCTGAAAAACAATCTGAGGGGTTTGAAGTGGCGGGGGGGGTGGGAGGTTGGGGTGCCAGGTGGTGGGTATTGTGGAGGGCACGGCTTGCATGGAGCGCTGGGTGTGGTGAAAAAATAATGAATACTGTTTTTCTGAAAATAAATAAATTGGAAAAAAATATTATTCTTGTTAATAGAAGGTAAAAAAGATTGAATATTTTATACAGTAAAATAAAATAAGCATTAGCTATCAAAAAAAAAAAAAAAAAAAAAGAAGGCAGTCCAACCCCACTGCTCCATGACATGGCCTGTGTACTCAACTTTGAGCTGAGGTTTCAGCAGGCGATACTGAAGACTATTTGTGCTAAGTACCAAGTACCCTGCTGGGGCAAGACACTGAGGCCTAAAGTCATTGAACATATCCCAGGGTGGTTGGAAGCCAGCCCTGCCTCTTGGCAATTTGGGACTCTCCCTGAACTTGATTTTTAAAGTATGTCCAGCTTTAGCAGCAGATTAGGAATCAGGTCATCCTTTAACACCAGTGCTTTGTCCATGACTAATATTAGCAAGCCAGTTGGGGAGAGCCACCAAACTAGGAAGGATCCTTACAAGGATGGCCTGGATTACGATAGGGGAAAAAGTTTGGATTATCATTCATATGATATTTTTGTGAACTGATAGAAACCAACCTATGGGTAACACATGTAATAGTTTACATGCAATATCAGAGGAAACACCAAGTCTACTGTTTTCCATAAGGCACAAATCAGCTCCTATGACTTTCAGTAAAATATATTCTGGGCCTTGTGATAGTTTTTTTGTTTGTTTGTTTGTTTGTTTTGTTTTTATAATGTGTTTTATCTCATCCTTGTATCAAATGGGTGAAATAAGTGTAATCATTAAAATTTTAGAGAATGGGACAAAGGATTAACATTTTTAAAAACCTACCAACTTTTCCAAAAGCAAGAAGTGATTTTTCTTTTTCTATGATGACTCAGTATTAAACCTAACGGCTTAAGATTCTTCTGGAGTATTTTTGCATTTTCCTAAGTAGCTGAAAATAAACCCTCAACTTACACATCATGAGTACCTATTTTATCTCAAGATGGAAAAAATAGAAATAAGACACATTTTTCTGTGCTTTATTTAATAAATTCTCATAGTCTAGAGAAAGTAAGATTAGATAGATGAATCAAATCAAACAATTAAAACATTTAACTGAAATACAGTATGAGACAGGTAAATACATATTTAAATTAAAACATAGAGGGGTAACATCTAGCAACTTAAATTATGTCAGATGAAAAGTGACTTTTTATAACTGTATTAGGCTTGAATTTTTTTTATAATCATATTCCTGAGTGTGTGTCATAAAAGGTGAAATAAATTATATTTGCTTCCGGTAACAGTACTGTTAGGCGTTGGAAACAGCTGAGTAAGAGCTATTATTTATAGGCCTACATACAATTTCTAAGTGAAGTTGAAGTGGAAAAATCACTTTTTTCAAAGTACCAAGTATACCTACAGAATATTTTTATTTAGTTTAAATTGATGTATGGATTTGAATATTGTAAGAAATCATTTCATGTTCTTCCAACCAGACTTCTGTTTCTGATACTGTGATAATGTGCTTTTGAAATTCCCCTATGAAAGGCTTTCAATTTTATCTCACTGGAGGTTTCTGTAATTAAAGGAATTTAAATAGGTTAGTCAAATATGGATATATTTTAAATTTAAGGAAAGAATGGTTGGAGGGGCAAGCATCAGCCATGGGCTGAAAAGTGTATTCATGGCACCCATCAAAACCAGGATGGAGTTGTGACCCTCTTTGGAAATTGTTCCATGTCACAAGCCTCTTCTAATAGTTGGTCCTAATGAAGTGTTTGCTGATATTGATGCAAATATAACTTTTTCTCAATAAAAACTATTACTCTTTTCAAAAGCACTGTATGGTACATAAAAGCAGTTCTTTGATATTAAAGCAAATTCTTCAAATTATTTTAAGTCATCATTTACATACAATAAAATGAACCCTTTACGTGAATGATTCAAAGGCTTTCACAGAGAGATACAGAACAGTGAGCACCTAACTCAGCACTTAGATCATTTCCATCACATCAAAAAATTCCCTTTAACCCCTTACCTCTAGCCTGAGCCCACAACAACCTATGACCTATATTTTTATCTCTGTAGTTTTGCCTTTTTGAGAAGATCACATAATGGAATTGTATAATATGAGGCCTTTGTGTCTGCTTCTCACCCTTCACACTTTGGAATCCATCCCTGTGGCTGCATATCTTAGTATTTTTTTTCTTTTTATTGTGGAGTCTAGTCCCTTGAATGAACATGCCAAAATGGGACCATTCACGGTGTGAAGAACAACTAGGTTGTTTACAGTTTCGGGCTATAAATATAAAAACAAAAAATACTGTGCATTTTCACTTGCAAGTCTTGGTGTGAGCCTGTGTTTTCCCTGTAAGTACGTAGCTGGAAGTGGAGCGGCTCAGATAAGCAGTAAATGTGTTTTGGGGTTTATGAAAAATTGTCGAACATTTTCCAGCACGACTGGAACATTTCAAATTCATGCCATCAGTGTGTGTAAATTCTAGCTGGCCCACATCCTCATTAGCTTCTCTTATTTTAATTCTTTGATTTTCTCTGTTTCTCCAGTGTGATGGAGTTGAAGTGGTATCTACTGTGCTCTTAATTTATGTTTCCCTAAAGACTAAGGGATTTGAGCATTTTCCCATATCTTTTTTTTTTCTTTGTTTCTTTTTTACTCTCTTGCTTTCTTCCCCAGTAATTTTTTTTAAATTTTTTTTCCAATTTATTTATTTTCAGAAAAACAGTATTCATTATTTTTTCAACACACCCAGTGCTCCATGCCAGCTGTGCCCTCTATAATACCCAACACCTGGTACCCCAACCTCCCCACCCCCCCGCCACTTCAAACCCCTCAGATTGTTTTTCAGAGTCCATAGTCTCTCATGGTTCACCTCCCTGCATTTTCCCATATCTTGTGCCATTTGTATATCTTCTTTGGGGAAAATCTATTCAGATCTCTTTTTTTTCCTCTCTATTGGATGATTTTTCTTTTAATTATTGGATTATTGAATTATATGAATTCTTAATACATTCAGAATATAAACCCTTATATTAATATTTATTTTAAAATATTTTATGCTAGTTGGTAGCATTGCCTTTCATTTTATTAAAAGGATTTTATGAAGTACTCAACTTCTTATTTACTTCGAGGAAGTCGAATTTATCATTTTTTCTTTTATGGTTTTTGCTTCTCTGAATTTTTAGCAACAAAAACTTAGCATAAGTGAAAGTCAGAAAAACTTTCTTTAGTGGTTTCAATCAGATAGTCCAAAGTTTTCATTTTTATACTTAAGTTTTTGATAAATATTTAGTAAACTTTAGAATATGGTGCAAGATAGAGTTTACAGTACTTTTTTTTTTTGCATGTATATTAACATAATTTCCAGAATTATTTGTTGAAAATACTACCTTTTCTCCCTTAAATTACTTTTGTATTGGAGCATCTGTCAACAATGAATTGATTATATATATATATATATATATATATATATATATATATATATAAAGCGGGTAGATATCCAGACACTCCATTAATTTACATGACCGTTTTTGAGCCAATATTGCACTGTTTTAATAATTTCAGTTTTTAGTAAGTTGTGATGCTAGGTGGTCTGAGTCCTCCAGCTTTATTCTTTTTTTTTCTATTTTTTTTTAACTTTTCTACATATCTTATTTTTTCATAAAAGTATTTTATAATCAGTGTGTCCATTTCTGCCAAAATTCTTTTGGAATTTCCTATTTAGATTTCATTGAATATATAATTTGGGAGGAATATTGAAATCATATTATTAAGTCTTTCAATTCTTGGACATCATGTACTTCTCTATTTAGATCCTCTTCAGTCTCCTTGGAAATACTTTATGGTCTACAATATGCAGCTCTGACATATATTTTATGAAATTTTTCCCTAAACCTTTCATATTTTTCATGCTATTATAAACCTTTTCAATTCTATCAGTTGTACTTTAAATATTTTGAAGCTCTTTTTTTGGAGGGGTATATTCTTTTGTGTTTAGGATTGTTATCTCTTCTTGGTGAATTGACTCTTACAACATAAAAGCCCTTCTTTAATCTTGGGTAGTATTCCTTGTGGTACAGTCTACTTAGCCTGATACAATGTAGCCAATCTGCAGCTTGTGGATTTCTTTTTTTTTTTTTTTTTTTTTTTTTTTTTTCAAGCTTTGGTATCATTTATTTCTGCTCTAATTTTTTTTCCCAATTTATTTATTTTCAGAAAAACAGTATTCATTATTTCTGCTAGCATGGCTTAATATATTTTATAAATTCATCATTAATCTATCTTTGTTTTGTGTATTTAAAGTGGATGTTTTTAAACATGGCATGTATGTAAATCTTGCTTTTTTTTAATCCAACTTAACGATTTTTATCATTTAACTGAACTTAGAAGATGTCTTTAATGTAACTATCAATATAATTACTTTTTTAAAGAGAATTTATTTATTTATTTGACAGAGAAAGAGAGAGATCACAAGTAGAGAGGCAGGCAGAGAGGCGGAAGAAGTGTCCTTGCTGAGCAGAGAGCCTGATGCGGGGCTCCATCCCAGGACCCTGAGATCATGACCTGAGTTGAAGGCAGAAGCTTAACCCCACTGAGCCACCCAGGCACAATACATACTTTTAAGTATTGCTTTTTAATTTACTTATAAATATACTATTTTGCTATTTATTTCCTATTTTGCTTTGCTCCTCTTTTTTCTTTTTGGCCTTTATTTAGAAATGTAATATTTTTTATTCCATTTTATCCTCACTATTGATTTTTGGATCATGCTCTGTTTTTTTTGTTTTTGTTTTTTTTTTTTTTTTTTTTTAGTAATTGTTCTAGGATTACAAATTATATTTTATCACAACTTACCTTTCTTATGTAGTACTATGTATTGTACAGTGTAAGAATCTTATCACAACTATCTTCCATTTCCTCACTTTCCTCCTTTGTACTTCATTATCTAATCTTTTATTTTGACGTTTAGTATAAAACTCACAATACAGGGATGCCTGGGTGGCTCAGTTGGTTAAGCAGCTGCCTTCGGCTCAGGTCATGATCCCAGCATCCTGGGATCGAGTCCCGCATCGGGCTCCTTGCTCGGCGGGGAGCCTGCTTCTCCCTCTGCCTCTGCCTGCCATTCTGTCTGCCTGTGCTCGCTCTCTCCCCCTCTCTCATTCTGATAAATAAATAAAATATTAAAAAAAACCTCACAATACAATTTTAATTTTTTTGTATTGTTAATATATATATTTTTTAATTTTAAAAGTATGTAACAAACAAAAAAATCTGGGAAACTATATACATCAAAATTTAACACAGTTTTTTTTAAATTTTATTTTATTTTTGGGGCGCCTGGGTAGCTCAGTGGGTTAAGCCTCTGCCTTTGGCTCAGGTCATGATCTCAGGGTCCTGGGATCGAGCCCCGCATGGGGCTCTCTGCTCAGCAGGGAGCCTGCTTCCCCCCTCTCTCTCTGCCTGCCTCTGTGCCTACTTGTGATCTCTCTCTCTCTTTGTCAAATAAATAAATTAAATATTTTAAAAAAAAACAAGAACAAAATTTTATTTTATTTTTAAGGAGGTTAAATATATGGAAGATACTTTCATTAAAAATATGTTATTTATTTTTTAGATTTTATTTATTTATGGGACAGAGCGAGCACAAACAGGGGGAATGGGAGAGGGAGAAGCAGGATCCCCACTAAGCAGGGAGCCTGAAGCAGGGCTTGATCTCAGGACCCTGGGATCATGACCTTTGCCGAACACAGATCTATTTTATTTTATTTTATTTTATTTTATTTTATTTTATTTATTTGACAGTCAGAGATCACAAGTAGGCAAAGAGGCAGGCAGAGGGAAAGGGAGAAGCAGGCTCCCCACTGAGCAGACAGCCTGATGCCTGGAGCTCGATCCCAGGACCCTGGGATCATGACCTGAGCCAAACACAGATCTCAACCAACTGAGCCACCCAGGTGCTCCTTAAAGATTTTATTTTTAATTTATCTCTACATCCAATGTGGGGCTTGAATTTATAACCCCAAGGTGAGCCACATGTTCTGTTGACTGAGCCAACATGGTGCTCTGGAAAATACTTCTTCTATTGACTCTAATTTTCACCCCTTCTGATTCCCTTCATTTCTTTTTGTGTATCCAGATCACCATCTGGTGTCATGTTTATTCTGTCTGTGAGGCAAATCTGCTTCCAGTAAACCCTACACGTTTTGTTTGTTTGTTTTCCCATCAACTGAAAAGTCCGGTATTTTTCTTATATTTTACCCTTTATGTTTATTATTTTTCACCCCTTCTGGCTGCCTTCAGTATTTCCTCTTAAACTTTGTTTTCCCACACTTTAGCTATAACATGTTATTATGTATTTTTTTAATTTATCCCATTTATGGTTCTCTGAGCATCATGGTATACTGTACTGGTTTTCATTAATTTAAGAAAATGCTTGAACTCTCATTCAACTGTTCCTCTGATCCTTTCTTATTCTTTGTATGTTTTTGTTTTTCTACTCGGACTTCAGTTACATGTATGTTAAACATTTTGATATAAAGCTCCTAATTCTTAGAGCTCTGGTCTAAATTTTAAAAATTATCTTTACTCTTTATTTTGGATAATTTCTATTGAACTGTCTTAAAATACATTAATTACTTCTTTTTCTCTGCTCAGTATATACTATTAAGCTTTTTGAATGATTTCTGTATCTCAGATAACACATTTTGCATTTCTGGCATTTCTGTTAGATTCTTTCTTAGATTACCATCTTGCTACTAAAATCCCCGTCTACTTCTGCATGCTATGTCTTTTCCACTAAACCCTTTGACTAATTAATCACAGTTCCTTCAAAATCCCTACTTGGAGAGTTTCACCAACAGGCCCATTTCTAAGTTTGATTCTGTTAACTGGTTTTCCCCTTTAAAATGAGTAATTTTCTTGTTATTTTCCCCCCCCTTCAGTGTGTATCATGTATTTGGTAGCATTTCAGATACTATACATAAAAGATGAGTAAAGACTAAGCAGAATTTTATTCTTGCTTGGAAGTGGACATGGCTCAGGAGTGCCTGAGGGGCTCAGTCGGTAAGCATCTGACTCTTGATCTCAGCTGAGGTCTTGATCTCAGGGTCATGAGTTCAAGCCCCATACTGGGCTTGATGCTGGGCATGGATCCTAGTTAGAGAGAGAGAGAAAAGACATATAGAAAGACATGTGTCTTTTTGTTACTGTGTTAATGGAGAGATTTGAATTAATCTAGTCATAAGTTAGGGGGGCTTAGCTTTTATTGTTGCTAAAGTCACCATCAGTGAACCATAGACTTCAAATTACTCCATCTTGGCTAACTGCTACCTTGTGCTATAAGACCTGCAGTGACATAGATTTTCTCAGTATTGCTGCTTTAGTCAAGGTGTTAATAGGATTGTATGCCTGAGACACAGAGGGGCTCTCTTTTCTTCCTCTGTTCTTCTAATGGTGGGTTGCTGTTGATTTTACTTGATAGAAGACCCTGAGTGGGCAGTAGGGAATTAAGGGATGTGTCCTTGGTTCTCCTCTTTTAGCCTTAGTCTTAGGGTCTGGTCTGTGTTTGTGTGCCTCCAATATAGCACACACACCTCTACACACACAAACTTTTTCTCCAACTCGATAGCCGTCAGCCAAACACTGCCTTGCAACACTGAAGTGTCTTTAGGAAGAATGATTTTCTTGCCCTTATCCTGATTTGTTTCAGTGCCTGGTCCTTGATGAGAATGCATTCCCTTACCCTGTTCTAGAAACAGAAGGCTTTTGTTTGTTTCTTTCTGCTAGAAGTGACCAGCCATTCCCCTGTACCAGTGGAGATGGGTGGGAAGGGTTCTAGTTTCTCTTGTACGTAGACAGATTTTGTTTCATATGACATAAGGGTCTGGGCTCTGTACCACTCTGCTCATGATGGCTTATCACTCCACATCTCTCTGTGTCACTGAAAGCCCTCCTCTGAGCTAAAGCCTTCCCCACCCTCTCTCATGACCACACAATGAAACTTGTTTTTAGCACATCTGGGTAATTAAATTCTCTCATTCCCTTGTACTTGGCCTTTAAGAATTCATGGCAATTGTTTTGTTTTCTTTTATTTTGAAAGTATAATTTTGCTAGATTTATAACTCTAGGTTGGTGTTCTCTATCTTTCATCACTTTAAATATTTCACACCACTGTCTTCTTTCCTGCATGATTTCTGACAAGAAGTCTGCTGGAGTTTTCAATCCTTATTCTTCTGTAGGTAAGGTGTTTTGTTATTATTGTTTTGTTTTTTGTTATTCTACTATGCCTTTTTTGAAGATTTTGTGTTTAGCTTTGATTTTCTACAGTTTCAATATAATATGCCTAATGATAGTTTTTGTTTGTTTTCTATATGTATGCTGCTTTGTGTTCCCCAAGCTTCCTGATTTTATGGTTTGATGTTATTATTATTATTGTTGTTGTTGTTTTCTGCCATTATTTATTCAAATATTTCTTTCAGTTTCATTCTCTCAATGTTTTTTTTGATACTCTGATTATATGCATGTTACACCTTTTGAAATTTTTACACAATTCTTATATATCCTGATTTTTTTTTCCTTTTCATTTTTTTTCCCCTTTGTATTTCATTATGGAAAGTTTTTACTGACATATTTACAGGCTTACCAGTTTTTTCCTCAGTTATGGGCATTCTATTAATGGACTTTGCAAAAATATTCTTCATTTTTCTTACATTGTTTTTAATTTCTAGCATTTTCTTCTAACATTTCCATCTCCTTATTTACATTACTCACCTGTTTTTGCTCATTATCAAATTTTCAATTAAAGCACTTAACATTTTAATCACATTTATTTTAAAATCATCATTCAAGGGATGCCTGGGTAGCTTGGTCTGTTAAGTGTCTGCCTTCGGCTCAGGTCATGACCCCAAGGTCCCGGGATTGAGTCCCACATCGAGCAGGGAGCCTGTCCTGCCTGCTGCTCCCCCTGCTTGTGCTTGCTCTCTTGCTCTCTCTCTCTCTCTCTGACAAATAAAGAAAAGCTTTAAAAAAATAAATTCATCTTTAAGGTGTAGAGACAGCTGGTGTATTCTGGATTTTTCAGTTTTTTTGAGGGAGGCTTTGATGGCTATGTATTTCCCCCTTAGGTCCACCTTTGCTGTATCCCATAGGTTTTGGACAGAAGTGTCTTCATTCTCATTGGTTTCCATGAGTTGTTTAAGTTCTTATTTGATCTCCTGGTTGATCCAAGCATTCTTAAGCAAGGTGGTCTTTAGCTTCCAGGTGTTTGAGTTCCTTCCAAACTTTTCCTTGTGATTGAGCTCCAGTTTCAAAGCATTGTGATCTGAGAATATGCAGGGAATAATTTCAGTCTTTTGGTATTGGTTGAGTCCTGATTTGTGACCCATTATGACCCAACCTTCTTGAGAAGGTTCCATGTGCACTTGAGAAGAATGAGTATTCTGTTGTTTTAGGGTGGAATGTTCTGTATATATCTATGAGGTCCATCTGGTCCAATGTGCCATTCAATGCTCTTGTTTCTTTATTGATATTCTGCTTCGATGATCTGTCTTTTTGAGAGAGGCGTGTTAAGATCTCCTACTATTAATGTATTCATATCAATATGACTCTTTATCTTGATTAACAGTTTTCTTATGTAATTGGCTGCTCCAATATTGGGGGCATAGATATTTACAATTGTTAGATCATCTTGGTGGATAGTCCCTTTAAGAATTATGTAGTGTCCTTCTGTATCTCTGACTACAGTCTTTAGTTTAAAATCTAATTTATCTGATACGAGAATCACTACCCTGGCCTTCTTTTGAGGCCCATTGGCATGAAAGATGCTTCTCCATCCCTTCACTTTCAGTCTGCGTGTATCTTTAGGTTCAAAATGAGTCTCTTGTAGACAACATATGGATGGGTCCTGTCGTTTTATCCAGACTGCAACCCTGTGTCATTTTATGGGCACATTTAGGCCATTCACCTTGAGAGTGATTATTGATAGATACGTTTTTATTGACATTGTATTACCTTTTTTTTTCTTTCTTTTTATTTCCTTCTTTCTTTCCTTATTTTTTTCTCTCCTTTCCTCTTCCCTTTTTTCTTTCCTTCCCTTTTTTTTCTCTTCTTTTTTTTTTTTACTTTATTTATTTATTTTCAGAAAAACATTATTCATTATTTTTTCACCACACCCAGTGCTCCATGCAAGCCGTGCCCTCTAGAATACCCACCACCTGGTACCCCAACCTCCCACCACCCCCGCCACTTCAAACCCCTCAGACTGTTTTTCAGAGTCCATAGTCTTTCATGGTTCACCTCCCCTTCCAATTTACCCAAATTCCCTACTCCTCTCTAACGCCCCTTGTCCTCCATGCTATTTGTTATGCTCCACAAATAAGTGAAACCATATGATAATTGACTCTCTCTGCTTGACTTATTTCACTCAGCATAATCTCTTCCAGTCCCGTCCATGTTGCTACAAAAGTTGGGTATTCATCCTTTCTGATGGAGGCATCATACTCCATAGTGTATATGGACCACATCTTCCTTATCCATTCATCCGTTGAAGGGCATCTTGGTTCTTTCCATAGTTTGGCGACTGTGGCCATTGCTGCTATAAACATTGGGGTACAGATGGCCCTTCTTTTCACTACATCTGTATCTTTGGGGTAAATACCCAGTAGTGCAATGGTAGGGTCATAGGGAAGCTCTATTTTTAATTTCTTGAGGAATCTCCACACTGTTCTCCAAAGAGGCTGCACCAACTTTCATTCCCACAAACAGTGTAAGAGGGTTCCCCTTTCTCCACATCCTCTCCAACACATGTTGTTTCCTGTTTTGTTAATTTTGGCCATTCTAACTGGTATAAGGTGATATCTCAATGTGGTTTTAATTTGAATCTCCCTGAGGGCTAATGATGATGAGCATTTTTTCATGTGTCTGATAGCCATTTGTATGTCTTGATTGGAGAAGTGTCTGTTCATATCTTCTGTATTACCTTTGAAGTCTTTCTTTCTGTAGATTGTCTCTATATTTATTTCAATGCTATTCTTAGGATTTTTCCTTTTGTAAAACCTGCCTTAATATTTCCTGCAGTGTCGGCTTGGTGAATGCATAGTCTTTTAATCCCTGCCGGTCTTGTAAACTCTTTATCTCGCCATCCATTTTGAATGTCAGTCTTGCTGGATAAAGTATTCTTGGCTGCATGTTCTTCTCATTTAGTGCTCTGAATATATCTTGCCAGCCCTTTCTGGCTTGCCAGGTCTCTGTGGACAGGTCTGACGTTATTCTGATGTGCTTTCCTCTGTAAGTAAGGAGCCTCTTGTCCTAGCAGCTTTCAAGAAATTATATCTACAATTATGATTCCTCAATTTGACGATGTTTTTCTGGAATATATAATCCTGGGTGGAGATCGTTCAGCCTCTAGTACATGAATGCTGGTTCCTTTCATGAGATTGGGAAAATTTTCATGAAGAACTTGTTTCAATATATCTTCTACACTTCTTTCTTTCTCCTACCCTTCAGGGATTCCAATGATTCTGATGTTCGAACGTTTCATGGCATCATTTATTTCCCTGATTCTGTTTTCGTGGCTTCTAAGCTGTTTGTTCCAAGTTTCCTCCTGATCCTTTCTGGGGGCATCACGTTACCTGATTTTAAGCTTTACTACAAAGCTGTGATCACCAAGACAGCATGGTACTGGCATAAAAACAGACACATAGACCAGTGGAACAGAGTAGAGAACCCAGATATGGATCCTCAACTCTATAGTCAAATAACCTTTGACAAAAGAGGAAAAAATATGCAGTGGAAAAAAGACAGTCTCTTAAATAAATGGTGCTGGGAAAACTGGACAGCTATATGTAGAAGAATGAAACTCGACCATTCTCTTACACCATACATAAAGATAAACTCAAAATGGATAAAAGACCTCAACATGATACATGATACTAGGAGTCCATCAGAATCCTAGAGGAGAACATTGGCAGTAACCTCTTCGATATCAGCCATAGCAACTTCTTTCAAGATATGTCTCTAAAGGCAAAGGAAACAAAAATGAAGATGAACTTTTGGGACTTCATCAAGATCCAAAGCTTCTGCACAGCAAAGGAAACAGTCAACAAAACAAAGAGGCAACCCACGGAATGGGAGAAGATATTTGCAAATGACAGTACACAAAAAAGGTTGATATCCAGGATCTATAAAGAACTCTTCAAACTCAACACACACAAAACAGACAATCATATTAAAAAATGGACAGAAGATATGAACAGACACTTCTACAATGAAGACATACAAATGGCTATCAGACACATGAAAACATGTTCATCATCACTAGCCATCAGGGAGATTCAAATTAAAACCACATTGAGATACCACCTTACACCAGTTAGAATGGCCAAAATTAGCAAGACAGGAAACAACATGTGTCGGAGAGGATGTGGAGAAAGGGGAACCCTCTTACACTGTTTGTGGGAATGCAAGTTGGTACAGCCTCTTTGGAGAACAGTGTGGAGATTCCTCAAGAAATTAAAAATAGAGCTTCCCTATGACCCTACCATTGCACTACTGGGTATTTACCCCAAAGATACAGATGTAGTGAAAAGAAGGGCCATCTGTACCCCAATGTTTATAGCAGCAATGGCCACGGTCGCCAAACTGTGGAAAGAACCAAGATGCCCTTCAACGGATGAATGGATAAGGAAGATGTGGTCCATATACACTATGGAGTATTATGCCTCCATCAGAAAGGATGAATACCCAACTTTTGTAGCAACATGGACGGGACTGGAAGAGATTATGCTGAGTGAAATAAGTCAAGCAAGGAGAGTCAATTATCAAATGGTTTCACTTATTTGTGGAGCATAACAAATAGCATGGAGGACAAGGGGAGATGGAGAGGAGAAGGGAGTTGAGGAAAATTGGAAGGGGAGGTGAACCATGAGAGACTATGGACTCTGAAAAACAATCTGAGGGTTTTGAAGGGGCAGGGGTTGGGAGGTTGGGGGAACCAGGTGGTATTATAGAGGGCACGGATTGCATGGAGCACTGGGTGTGGTACAAGAACAATATTGTTATGCTGAAAAGAAATAAAAATAAATAAATACATAAATTCATCATCAAGAAATTCCATATTTGTGCTATACATGAATCTTATTCTAATGTCTGCTTAGTGTCTTCAGATTGTATTCTATTTTTTCCCTGCCTTTTAGAATGCCTTGAAGTTTTGTTGAAACCTGAACATAATGTACCAGGTAATAATCCCTTAGACTGAGGTTTTATTTTAATCTGACTCTGAATTGGGCTACATTTATGTTTGTTTGTAATGATAGATGTCAGGGGGTTCAAAATCCCCTAATATCTTTGCTTACTCTCCCCTGTTTCCTTTAGATTATCCTGACAACTCCTTAAATTGAGTGAGTCTTGCTGGCTCATTCCACTCTAATTATTACTGTTAGAGTTCTGAAGCCCTGTGGATATGTTCATAAGGAGCAGGAAAGGGGAAAGATTTCATAATCTTAAGATTAAACCTCTCTTTTCATGGGCTATGACTTCCAGAGTGGTTCAAAATTGCTCCCCTCCCCCATCTTCTCTTCAGGTGACAGGATTAATAGAAGGAGTTAGTTGATTGGAGTTGGATAATTACTTTTTTTTTTTTAAAGATTTTATTTGTTTATTTGACAGAGAGAAATCACAAGTAGGCAGAGAGGCAGGCAGAGAGAGAGAGAGGGAAGCAGGCTCCCTGCTGAGCAGAGAGCCCGATGCGGGACTCGATCCCAGGACTCTGAGATCATGACCTGAGCCGAAGGCAGCAGCTTAACCCACTGAGCCACCCAGGCGCCCGGATAATTACTTTTAAGCCTGTGTGAGACAGACTCTGGCAAAGCCTTTTGCTCTGGAGACTCGGTGTTTGTTTGGAGAACACATTGGCATATTTCACACGGTTACTTCTTCACTCCCCCTGCCAAAGACACAGGGCGATATTCTTGTCCTTCGCTAAAAGAAATAATGGGGACCTGGACATAAAACACATAAAAACAGAGGGGCTTCCCTGAGATTGCATGCCCTCAGGTTTTTCTCACTCTCAAGCTAGTCCACTGTCATCACAGCACCGTTTAAATGTTCCTGCCAGTTTATGGTTCCAGCAGCTTACGCGCTAGTAAATCTGATCTCTGCTGGGATTCTCTGTATTGGCTTGTCTTTCCAGAGTTGAATCTGCCAGCTGCATTGCAACCTACATTCTCTAATGGGCCTAGGAAAAGTCACTGATTTTCAGATTATTCAGCCTTTTTTTTTCCTTTTGCAGTAAGCATGGAGTGATGGCCTACTACAGCTCTTTATAAGTTGGAGCTAGATGGCGGAGTTTCTTAATTAGCAATATCTAAAACTTTCTGGTCTGTTCTTTCTATAATCATCATGAAGTAGTAGATGGTTATTCTATTTTTTAATTTATTAATTTACTGAATTCTTTAAGACTATTTATGCTAAAAGCCTAGGGGAATGTGTTGATTGGATGTATGTCACCGGAGATTTAAAATCAACTCAATATCATTCCCATTATTGCTAGCTTCAGGAGTTTGAGAAAATCATTAATTTTAATAAACAGGGAGAGAAACAGCATTAGGGAACTTATCAGCTCACATTATGAACACATTATTTAGTCACAGTGAATAGTGGAAGAACTTCAGTGTGTCCTTCCTGGAGATGGTAGAGGATATCTCCTTTGTCCAAAGGTATGATTGGGTGATTGCAGGAAATGCTTGCGGTAGTTCATAGGGCCTCTCAAATTGCACCTTGCTGGTTTTCATTTTAATTTGTATGCACATAAATTCAGTTCTTCATTTTGAGCAATACACACACACACACACACACACACACGCATGTGCACAAAGCACACAGACACATGCACACACATTCACCACCTGGTTATAATAATGACACTTACAATCAATCACAAAAAGTGGAGTTGTAGATACACGTCATACAACCACTATTGCTGCTCTTCTCCCTCTAGTTATGCCTTGTCTCCATATCTCATTTAGATGGCTTGCCCATTAGGAAAAGGTTGGAAGTCATCTGTCACTTAGACGACATTTAATAGTTAGGAAAAAAAAATGAAACCTTCCAGCAATCGAATGAAATTATCCTCATTATACAGTATATATTATACAGATGTTTTTATTATTAAAGGCAAATATGCACATATTTGTTTCCATGAAGTAAACACCTGTTTTGTGTCTTTGCTGGAACAAGTGCTTCACACCCAAAGACAATGACCACAACAAAGAGGTTGTTGGTAATGTCTAGGGACAATTTTGGTTGTCATGTTTGGAAGGTTCTTACTGGCAATTAATGCATAGAGGTTCAAGATGCAGCCAAACCTCCCACAATGTGCAGAACAGTCACACAAAACAAAGAGTTTTCTGATCAAATATTAATAGGGCCCCATGTAGAATCCATGACCTTGTTTAATGTATTATCTCTGCTAAAAGTCCTTTCCCTGCTCCTCTTTCTGTCTCTGCTCTCCTTAATGGAGTAACCCCCTGTCAAGTCTCTTAGTGTATAGACAATATGATGTATATATTTCAGCTTAGAACATTATGTTTTCTTTCTTTTCTTAACAATTTTATTTATTTATTTGACAGAGAGAGAGCACAAGCAAGGGAAACAACAGAGGCAGAGGGAGAAGCAGACTCCCTGCTGAGCAGGGAGCCAGATGTGGGGCTTGATCCCAGGCCCCTAAGATCAGGAACTAGCCTAGGCAGAAGCTTAACTGACTGAACCAGGCACCCCAGAACGTCATCTTTTCTAACATGATTTTCATTTTCAAGGATATCTTTGAGGACAGAGATCCAAAAGAATACATATGATAGAATTCACGTATTCTGAGACTTGGCTTATGGTAGAGGATTTCTCCTTTGTTCAATGGTATGATTGGGTGATTGTGGAGGAAGTATTTATGGTAGTTCATAGGGCCTTTCAAATTGTTCCTTGTCCATTTTCATTTTAATTTGTATGGACATAAATTCAGTTCTTCATTTGAAAAACACAAACCCTAATGAAAATATTCAGTGATTTGTGTAGTGGTGAACACTGAACATTTCAGTTTCCTTCAGATTCCTGTAGTTTTATTTTTTATTATTTTTAAAATATTTTATTTATTTATTTAACAGACAGAGAGAGATAGCGAGAGAGGGAACACAAGCAGGGGACATAGGAGAGGGAGAAACAGGCCTCCTGCTGAGCAGGGAGCCCTATGTGGGGCTCGGTCCCAGGACCCTGGGATCATGACCTGAGCTGAAGGCAGACACTTCATGACTGAACCACCCAAGCACCCAGATTTCTGTAGTTTTAATCTGTATCAGTATGGACTGATTTCTGTAGTTTTAATCTGATCAGTATGGACTGAATATTTGAATGGGGACAAAAACATGACTTTAATCCTTTCATTCTATTTCTACATCTTATGGATGTCATTTGGTGCATAGATTCTAGGTGAAGGAAAGCAAACTTGGTTTCCTAAACCTCTAAATCCTGTCTGCTATGACTGGTGAGAAATCCATTATCACTTCTCGAGGATCCTTTTCCACCTGTGCTATAAAAATATAAAATATATAGTCTTTGTGTAAGTGAAAATAAAAATGGGACCAGATCCTTAAGTAAATGGTTTTTCATATAGCATTTATTCCCAGAAGCTATCAAAGTAGCACTTACTAGATAATCTACAAATGTTTTGGAATATATGGATAAATAAATGCATGAGTGATTTATGGAAAATATACAGATATAGCATAGAAATATTTTCTTCTTTGCCAAATCATTGCTCCAATATTTTTCCAGTCTTTTCTTGAGAATATGAATTATTTTTCTATGATATTAAAGCACCATTCGGAGCTGCTTCTAACAGGAAATTCCACAAGGAATATACACTTCCATAAGCAATACAGAAAGCTATTAATAATTTTTCAAGTGAACCAAAAAAAAAAAAGATACATATTACCAATACCTGAAATGAAAGAGGGCCCATAACTACTTATCCCCTATATGTTAAAAGGGTAACAAGTGAATACTATGAGCTTCTATGTACACAAATTTGATAACTTATATGAAATGGACCAATTCCCTATAAGATGTAAACTATCAGAACTCACAAAAGGATAATTAAATAATCTTGCTAGCCTTCTGTTCATTAAAAAAAAAAAAAAAAAAACAAATAAAACCAAACCAGGACAACATATTGAATCAGTTACTAATAACTTTTTGACAAAGAAAGCCCAAAACTATATGACTTAACTGGTGAATTCTACTGTATAGGCAAGGAAAAAATTGTACCAATTCTCTACAATCTTCCAGAAAATAGAAGCAGTAGAAATACTTCAAAACTTTCTTTTATGATATCATCGTTGCCCAAATAACACAGCCAGATTATGACATTAAAGAAAGGAAAACACAACAATATCCATTATAAATATAAATACCTAACAAAATATTAGAAAGTCAAATTAAAAAATATAGAAAGAATTATACACCATGAACAAATGGGACTTCCGATAGGTATGCAAGGCTGGCTCAGCATTCAAAAATCAATCAATTTAATTTGTCACATCAGCAGACTAAAAGAGAAAAATCTTATCATCATATCAGTAGATGCAGAAAAACCATTTGGCAAAACGTAATGCCACTGATAAAAGAAATAGAGGAGGACTTTCTGAACTTGAAAATGACTATCTACATAAGTGAACAAGGGTCCATAGAAGGGAAGCCTGTTAAAGATGTGTGGGTGGGTGTCTCTGCCATCAATTTTAAGTACTTGGAGTGTGTACCACATGGTCTTGTGCTTTTTAAATTATTTATTGAATATTGCTTCAGAAAGTACCACTGAACTGTATTCATTAATTCATAAATTAATGAATGAATTAATTAATAATTAATTAAGAAAAGTTAACACCATTTTCAGAGGCACTGACATAAAAGGATACGATTCTTTAGATGTAGGGTATCATACTTGGAAATGAGTGGCTTGTGCAGAGTGGAAGACAGGCTTATTGGAGGAAGTAGTTCAAGCTGCTGAGAGGCCAGAGTTGTGGAAGTATCATTTAACATATATATTTAAAATCGATAAGTAAGACATGAGTTGTTTCATTCAGGGTGATAGTTAAGCAGTCGGTAATAAAAGTGTGAGGAAATGGAGTAAATTATCACAGGAGTTGGTGGAAACCAGCAGAGATGAAGGGCAGAGGGTGACAAGTCTGCTGCGAACAGATTCCCAGCTGGAAGATTGGTACAGGGAGGAGAAGGGAGTAGTCTTCAAGCAACCTCGTGGCATAAGAAGACACTTTGCAGGATGAGAGGCGGTAGGGAGGAAGAAGAAGGAAACAGCCATGACCTGAGAGCCTGGCAATTGGTATTCTGTAGAAAAACTTCCTTTGAGAGCAAAAACTAAGGAATTTTCTTAAAATAGGTTAAAGACAGAGATGACTTTTTATCATAAAATTACATTCGTGAGCAGGCAAACAAAAGTGTACCAAATGTGAGGAAAGGGGAGGGCACAAAGACACCAGAAACCTTACAGGGACCCGAATGTGGGATGCATCGTGATCTGGGGTTTGGGATGCTATTTTGGTGACTGAACCAGGTAAAAAGGGCAGAATGAGAGGGACCTGACCGGGTAGACAGTTGCTGCGGAGCTGAGAGTGCTGTGGGTAGGGAGTGGCATTTTATCTTGGTCTTGATCCCGGATGGATATAAATTGTGACCGCCAGCTCTTCTTCACAGGTTGATCTTCCAAAAGGACTCTGCTTATTCTCAGAGACTAAGGTTCGCATTGGCACAAAAGTGAATTCTGTCATGTATGCCACATTCTTATAAATAATCTCATCACAAATGGTGCCAGCTTCCCAGATCATGCTGTCAAAGAATAGAGGATGGTCTGCCAGGTGCCAGTATGTGCGTGAGGTATAAGGTATCACAGAGCATAGGATCACGTGCCATCTGGTTTTAAACATGTGGAAATTGCAATTAAGTAACAAACAATTTTAAAATTGCTAACTTTTCAAGTACTTAGAACTAAATAGGAGACTATGCTTCAGTATTGGATTGTGCCCAATTTTCCATTCTATGCAGTGCATGTGATATAATTATGTGGTTAGGTGCTTAGGTCTATAATAAAAAGATATCCACATTTTACATTTTAAAATCAAGTAACAATTAAGCTATGAATTTCATGCTACTATTACCTCTAGTATAATTGCCAGACAATTTTCAAGCCATAAATAATCCTACAATTACTTAATGCTTTTTTATGGTCTATAGTCTACATGGCAACAATTACATTATTACAGAATAATTACATGAATTACTTTATTTGTAATTACCATAAAGAGACATTATTCCAGCACTTTATTCAAAGCACAAAGACTAAAAACAATATACGTGATGCTGAGAATTTGATCCACTATTAGGAAATTACATGGTATTAAACCTGCATGTTTTATCATTTATTTGAAGAAACATATATGTGAGTCTCAGTGGGTCATTTGCAAACGTTGTTCTTTTAGTGTTTTGAAATATACTTGGTTAAATAGGAAAAAGAAAATTTCTTAATCCATTTCATCATAACTTTGCAAAAAGGCTCTATAAAACCATTAAATGGTATGAATACGGTTTTAAGAACACAATAATTAGAAACTTTGTGTTACAATAATTGACTCCAAACGGTACATTTAAATGCTAAATATAATTGAATCTAAAGAATTATTTAAAGCTAGTTTTATTGGAACCAAAGGATGCTTGAATGAAGCTAAATATTATGATTTGGGGATTACATTCAGCCAGAACCAGGAGCTTAAATTAATTTTCATGATTTTTAGAAATCATTTGCCTCACTTAAATTGGGGATATAATCAAAAAATTAAGGCACAACTGGAAGTGCTGCCATTTTTATCTTCCCTGAGTAGGTGTCATAATTCTTTTACCTGTAGCACATCCTTAAGAAGAGAATTGTTTGGTCAAAATGTTCACTTACCAATTTGGTTTGGATATCTCTATGAAATGTTGCGGTCTCATGGAAATAAAATGTGATTCACACTTGCGTTATTTATTTATTTTTATTCAAGAAGAAGCCACAACTTCGTAAATTATTAAAAGACTACAACTTACTTGAGACTCCAAAAGAATCCACATTTCCAAATGACCGTGTCATTCCTTCCCTCCTGGCATGTACAGTTGCAGCGCTGTGGTTCTTCAGAGCTGGGGCTGCTTGCCTTCCTGCACAACCTCCTTACCTTCAACCGCTGCTCACAGATCCCTCCCTCTTCCTTCTCCTCTCCTACAGCAAGGGTATGAGGACTGCTTGGAAGGTTTGCAACAACTTCATCCTGAAAGTTTGATTTTCTCAGTAGCTGCTACCTGATGTTGGACTCTGCAAAATCTACCTATGTATCTGAAGCCAGGAACCTGCAAACGCATACTTTTGTGAAAACAAAGAGGATTTTCTTAGATTCCTAGTGACTCTGATGACCTTTGAGCATAGGCTCTTATGCTCCTCCCCTCCCCAGCTCCCAAGTCTGTTTTGCTTTACTGATTAGGTCTTCATGGAGCCCAGAAGCTGGTGCCAGCTGGGCTCTAGCACGCTTAGCTGTATGCAACTGGTCCTAAAGCTCTGGTACCGATTCATCACTCTCGAATTCTGTTGCAGACCTTACTTTAATTGGTGGCTGTGGCAATCCTTCCATCTGAGGGAGGGTTTCTATGGCTACATCTGATGGTGGAATGGAGAATGCGGAATTGTAATGTTGGCAGAAAGCAGTGGATTATTCTTTATAGTGAAAGACTGCAGTAAGTCAGGTTCTTATTAGGTTATGGAATTTCTTCTGAGATATGTGGGAATTTTTATTTTAAGACATTTAGATTAAAAAATGCACATGTATATTATCGTAGAGAGAGCAAGTTTTACACTGATGTTTAATACAGAACATAAAGTGTCAAAGAGCTTTTTTTTTTTCTTGTTGCAGTCCACCATAATGTAAGTCTTTAGGTCCTAGCAATAACATGTATTGCTTTCTGTCTCTGTGGGAATATTTAAAAAGCGATAGAGATGACAAGAGTATCGTAGGTATGAGGATACTTTGTTGTGTCTTGACCATACATCATTACATTGAGAACACCACATCCCCTCTCTGGTCAGGTCCTGTACCTGTGAAATTGTTGGGGGAGGTCATCAAGAGAACACGATCCTTGGTTGAGCCACCAGCTTGCCCTGGGCAATTGGAGGTCCCTAAAGCCATCCTTGTCCTTAGAATGTATGACCTGATAGCCTCTGGCTGTACTTGGGGTACAGTGGTGACACAGAACAGAAGAGCTCACCAGAGCAAAAAATGGGTCTTGGCCCATCTGGTATAAGATAACTTCTGACTATCTGGTGAGTAGGTAACCAAGATGCTGAATTTTATCAAGCAAATTGACTGTACCACGGTGCCCAGACATTTGGTCAAATGTTATTTTGGGCATTTCTGTGAGATTGGTTTTTACATTTAAATCAGTGGACTCCGAATAAAGCAGATAATTTTCCAAAATGTGAATGGACCTCTAATGCAGTCATTTGACAATCTGAGTAGAACAAAATGCTGACCTCTCCCAACAAGAGAGATTTCTGCAAGCTGATGGCCTTCAGACTTCACTTACAAAATTGATCCGGCCAAACTCTTCCATCAGATTTTGGACTCGCCAAGCCTTCACCATCATATGAACTAATTCCTTAACACACACACACTCACACACACACACACACACACACATGCACACACACACACTATCAGTGTGTCTTTGGAGGCTCCTAACTAATACAATAAACTAGTTTCAGTTCTCAGTCAGGATTGAGACCATGTGAAAGGTGTGTTCTAAGCAATGCCGTAAAAAGACAGGCATCTTGTGTGGATTGAGTGGGAGAAATGCTGAGGGTCAAAGTCTAGAGAAGTCTAGAAGAGCCAAATGTCAATGAATATGTGAGTCGTGGGCTTAGTGTGTCCCATCGAGTTGTAGAGCCTTTGCCTGGAGACCCAGCTTTGCCTTAACTGTGGCCAACCCTGACCAAGGCAAGACACTCCTGCAGAGGGAGCCTAACCTGAATCCAACCAGAAGGAAACATCAAATTCGATTGTGGGACAGTCTATAAAATAATGGCATGTAATCTTTGAAAGTATCTAGGTCAAGAAAAGCAGGAAAAAATTGAAAAAGGAGTCTAAAGAAACATAACATAAATAAGTGAAATGCACTATATGGTTTGGAATTGATTTCTTTTCTTACAAAGTATATTTTTAGAACAACTGGCAGAATTTGAATGAGGTCTGAGGATTCAAAGGGTAATCATGATTCATTGTTACGTTCCAACTTTGGAGAGCTAAACAGAAGTGATCTAAGAGAAAGTTCATGTTTGTAGGAAACTACATTAAAGTATTTGGTTTTAATGAGACATCATGCAGGCAGCCTATTAGCGGATGATTCAGGAAAAACTTTTTACAGTACTTGTAACTTTTCAGTAGGTTTATAACCGTTTAATGAAACAATTTTATTCAAAAAAGAGAAATGTATTTATAATACTATGAAACAAAAAGAAAGCAGACAAATAAAAACCTTTTTTTTCCAATTTATTTATTTTCAGAAAAACAGTATTCATTATTTTTTCACCATACCCAGTGCTCCATGCAAGCTGTGCCCTCTATAATACCCACCACCTGGTACCCCAACCTCCCCCCCCGCCACTTCAAACCCCTCAGATTGTTTTTCAGAGTCCATAGTCTCTCATGGTTCACCTCCCCTTCCAATTTACCCAAAAGCACATACCCTCCCCAATGTCCATAACCCCACCCCCCTTCTCCCAACCCCCTCCCCCCAGCAACCCACAGTTTGTTTCGTGAGATTAAGAGTCACTTATGGTTTGTCTCCCTCCCTATCCCGTCTTGTTTCATGGATTCTTCTCCTACCCACTTAAGCCCCCATGTTGCATCACCACTTCCTCATATCAGGGAGATCGTATGATAGTTGTCTTTCTCCGCTTTTTAATACTCTGAGATGGACAGATACTGCCCAACATCATACAGTCCCAATCTTACTTTAAATGAGTAGCTGAGCTCTTTTGGCTCAGACTCTTGGCCTGTGCATTGCAACCTGCTGTAAAGAGAAAATATTTCTTCTTGAAGAATTTATGAACTTCCCTCTGTCTGAATCCAATCATGGAGCTATATTTCAAGATGTAATTTCTATGAGATTATTCATTTCTTTTTGAGGACATCTCTTTCCTCTAGTGAGAATCTGAGTCAAGAGAGTTTAAGCTCTACCACTGACTTTGGCATCCTTGTCCAATGCATCTTCATGGAAAAAGACAGGAAACGGTGCCAAGCCGAGTTCATGTAACAATTCAGTATTTTTTAAAGTGAGCATTTAACAGTGTGATTGTAGAAAAGTGAGAGTTCCTTCTCTGTCGTACCCCAAACTCTGTGTTCGAGGTATGCAAACAGGAAAGTGCAGATCAGAGTGAAAAAGAGCCAGGATGAAGTAGGACATGTGAGGCCAGCTAAAATTAAAAAACGAAAACCCACTGATGAAAGACATCAAAAGCAGTGGGTATTTGAGCTAGGTATTGGAATGGGTAAGACTGTGGGTCTCAGAGAGCTGAGTTCAGACTTCACTTCTGTGCTGACCCCTTGTATCCCCTGAGAAAAGGAACTGTATTTCACGGAAGTTCAGTCCAATTACTTGTAATGCAACGTTAAACACCAATAGAACTATTTTGAAGATTTTCCGAAATCAAACCTGTAAAGAAGTTTCCAAATGAAATGTAGTCACCAGATAAATTGTAACTTAGTATGAGATACCTGTGGGGAAAATAAATGAAGCTTTTGCAACGTGTGAGGCTTGGAAAGGATATTTGTAAAGCAAAAGACTTTTATGTGGCTGCCCTTAATCTAATATGAGTACAAATGTGTCTGTTGCTGTTTGATCCTATCTGCAATCTTGGCAATGGCCACATCAGTAGACACTATGATTTCCTCCGCATAGGTCTGAACTGTAAACATATCCCACAGGTAATTCTGATGTACAGTGATAATAACAGGTACATTTTTGAAAATCTACTTTATGCCAGAGGTTATACATGCATATATTACTAATAATTCTACACCGATCCTGTAAGATAGGCATACTTATCTTTTTTTTTTTTTTTTTTTTTTATTTATTTATTTATTTATTTATTTTTTTTCCCCCAATTTATTTATTTTCAGAAAAACAGTATTCATTATTTTTTCACCACACCCAGTGCTCCATGCAAGCTGTGCCCTCTATAATACCCACCACCTGGTACCCCAACCTCCCACCCCCCCGCCACTTCAAACCCCTCAGACTGTTTTTCAGAGTCCATAGTCTCTCATGGTTCACCTCCCCTTCCAATTTACCCAAATTCCCTACTACTCTCTAACACCCCTTGTCCTCCATGCTATTGGTTATGCTCCACAAATGAGTGAAACCATATGATAATTGACTCTCTCTGCTTGACTGATTTCACTCAGCATAATCTCTTCCAGTCCCATCCATGTTGCTACAAAAGTTGGATATTTATCTTTATTTAAAACAAGAAAAATACAGGGTCTCCAGGAGGTCAAGCACTTGTCTTTGGTCAGACAGATGTTGAGAAGTTGGGGTTTCATTCTGGATCTGTGTAACCACAAAGACTGTGCCAATTTTAATTCTACCTAACATTCTCTAGTTATTAAAAGGAACACATAAATCACAGAGAGGTTTATAAACTGAACGAGAATGGGAAACAAAATAAATACTGACATTTTGGTGAATACAAAGTATTGATTATTAAAGATCTCATTCTGTATTTTCAAATGAGCTGTTATTTATGCCAACAGATGTTTCCTCTTTACAAACCACATCAAAGAGACTGAAGATAATATATGTTAATTTCTCTAGTTTCTTATCTCACAGTTCCTGAAGGTAGAACTATTTGCAGAATCCAGCATGTATTTATTTTTAGGTATATGATTTAAGACAATATATTCAAAATAAGATATTTATATAATAAAAAGTAGTCAACACCGTATATGTTTTAGAAATTGTTTAAAATATTTTCAATGCTCTGAACACTTTATGCTTACATTTTTGGTTGAACCTGATAATCATGTGTGTTATGATTAATGCTTATGAAAAATCTATGGTATTCTTTTTCTGCTGATTTCTCATTATGGATCTATAATTGAGTTTCCAAATAGAATTTAAGAAATACTTATAGTTTAAAAAATACTTTATATTTTATAATAAGTATGTATTAACTTTTTATACTTTAGAAAGTTATCCATTTTCTAAATTTCTGTAGTGTCCTCTATTCATTATTATAAACAAAAATAGCCATACAAATGTACCAGTGTGCACTAGTGTACCATCCCCTGTTGAGAACCATCACCACAGAGGTAGATAGGTAAGAGTCTCTGTTATCTTCCCTGCCTCAAGGGAGCCCTGGGTCTTATATCACCGCCCCTTATAACTTTGAAAACTTAATTATTTAGGTCTAAAGATAGAAATTGACCCTCAGTATAGCCAAGATGGTACATGCTGGCTTCCTTACTATTTAGTTTTCTTTTATATTTTGTGAGCTTGGATATTTCTGTTCTCTTCTTGAAAACTCTGCTGTGCATCAAGGAAAAAAAAAGTATGTTTTATAGTTCAAGTTTATCCACATTTTTAGATGTATTTCTCTGGATGTGCTATGCACTGACCATGTTACCATGGAAGTGACCGTCTCAGAGTGGATCTCTCCTATGCATATATGCTTTCTTCTCATAGCCATGCTCTGGGTTTCCCAACGGACTGTAACCTCTAGCCCAGCAGTGTCTTCTCCACAGACATTCATTTATTCCTTCTGTATTTTATGTGATGTTCTTCAAAGGGTGGATCTGAAGCATGTGTTTTTATGGAGGCAATGTAACACAGTACAAAGAATTTGTATTCTCTAGTTGGGAGAAAAAGTGTTCAAGTTCTACATAAGTGAGTATGATCTTGGGCAAGTTGTTAGCACACTGGCAGGCTTATTTGGAAACTAGAAAGGATATATTGAAAGGGTGCAGGATGAACTTATTCCCAAGGTTGTCTGGAGAAGATCCAGTTTTTGCTGATGTCTTGGTATAATTTTAATGACATCCCTGTCCCACTTTAATTGTGTCTCAGGTGGGTGATAAGCTATGAGTACCAATTTATTATGAGACTGTTGATAAAATATATCTTTTATTATAATTGCATTTGTTGGATTCAATCAACATTGTTTCTCAGGGAAAAAAATATATTTTTAAGAATCTTGGTGGTTCCATTGTTCTCAACTAGTAGCACCATGGCCTCAGGATTGACTTATTTTGCTGCTCATCTCACCAAACCGAATGACTGAAAATTTAGTGTATGAATTAAGTAATTAATAATTAGGCTAGAAATTATTGTGACAAAATGTAATCAATTATACTTTCAGGCTTTGTAATAAAGCTACATGTTTTAAAAATTCATGAGCAGAATTTTAGCAAAATACACATTGGTCTGTTTTTATAAACCAATTATTTACAGATCCTCTATCTTTGATTGCATAGTTAAAGAACAGGAACAAGTCTGTACTCTGCAGAAAGCACAGAACAGCAGGGGGGATCTGAGCTCTTGGGTAGAAGGTGAGATGCAACTAAAAAATCCACTGGAAGAAAGGGAGAGCAAGGCCATGGTATGATCTTTTGAAACTCTGATGCTTGTATTTCTAAAAATGAGATATCAAGGTCAATAAAGAAAAGACATGTTGTTGCCCCAGCATTAAACAGAAAATAATTCATCCAATACATCATATTGACATAGGACATCTCAGGTCAGGAGTAGTGTGTCTCCTGGAGAGAAATTGGGGAATAAATGTGTTTTATGCACAGATGACCTTATTTGATGATGACTTTATCTTATTCTTCAGTCATCCTAGAATTATGATACACTGAATTTGGAATACTAATATTTCATTTCATTAGTCATTTTAGGAGCAGTGGTGTGCTAGAAACCAAAGCTGTATCAAATAAGAAACTATGCCCTTCAGGTGTATGGAAATGATCTAATGCTTTTACTGTCTTTATTGAGAATCACTGACCTTCTGTCACCTTCAGGTAAAGTGCCATCTTTAAGGGTACTGACTACTTGATTTAAATCTGTCTTACACATTTTATGAACCTTGTACGGGAACCTCTTGGACAGAAGAGTATCACTACTCTATTATAGATGAAGGGATTACGTCTGAGACGTGTAAAATAATTTTTCTCTGTTTACATACTATTTGATGCAAAGCTGAATTTTGAATCCCAATTAATAGAAATTCTATGTCCATTAATTTATACTCTTGCAATATCTCTGGTCGTGAGTGATTATAGAGTGATCTATAATCCCTCAAAGAAATTAAAAACAGAGTACCTCAGAGTGAAAGTGTGTCCAATCTGTATTGTAACTGAATTATTACCTGAATAATTGGGTCTGGAATGAGAGTATGACAGACTCCAATCTAATTGAATAAAGATCATAATGATGAAAGAGCTTTTGGAACATCTGAAAGATTGTAAAGATTTGTGGGTTTTTTGTTTGTTTGTTTGTTTGTTTGTTTGTTTTTGTTTTTTTAGTACCCACAGCACACATTAGGTGGTTTCTGGACTGGATTAATCTACTATTTTACAGCTGAGAAAACTGAGGTACAGAAGCTAATTGATTTCTTCAGAGAGAAGTAATAGTTGATAAAGTTAGAATTTGAATGCCCATCTCTCTTAAAGTCCTTGGATCATCACCATTTATAAATGCAAAAAGTGTATTCTGAGCATTTAATCTGTATGTGTAATGGTTTAGACAATACAATGCAGCAGTTAGATAAGAACCCCTGCCCTTGGGGCACCTGGGTGTCTCAGTCCAGTAAGCCTCTGCCTTGGGCTTAGGTCCTGATCCCAGGGTCGTGGGATGGAGCCCCGGCATCAGGCTCCCCTGCTCAGTGGGGAATCTGCTGCTTCTTCTTCCACTGCCCCTCCTTCCTTCTCCTCTGTTCACTCTTTCTCTCAAATAAATAAGTCTTAAAAAACAAAACAAAACAAAAAACAAACAAACGAACAAACAAAACCCCTCCTGCCCTCATGAAAGAGGCGCAGAAGGTATGCTGAGAAAAGGCTAAAGTGAGGGAAGGGCCAATAAATAAGATCAGTTAACAAGTTATTCTGAAAATTCTACTGAGAGATGATAATGGCCAGGAGCAAGGTGATGAAACTATGTGTCCACCATGACAATGCATTCCCAGATCTGTGACCACTGGGGACACTCTGAAGTCCATTGGTTAGAACAGGGCCTCGTTTCCCATGGGTTGCCTGGCCAGTAATTGAGTGTGGCAGAGATTCTAAGGCAAGCTCATTTCTCGGCAGTGCAGAAATCCCCTCACAGGTGACTTTGGCTTAAAGACACTTCAGTGGCCTTGCCAAGCTCTCCTTAGAATTGTTTTGGGGGCATCTGGGTGGCTTTGTTGGTTAAGCCTCTGACTTCAGCTCAGGTCAAGATCTCAGGGTCCTGGAATGTGGCCCTGTGCATTGGCCTCCCTGCTCACTGGGGTGTCTGCTTCTCCTCTGCCCCTCCCCACTGCTTGTGCTCTTTCTCTCTCAAATGAATCTTTAAAAAAAAGTTTTGCAGTCAAACCACTTAGACCCAATTTCTTATCTTCGCTTTCTCCTTTACTTGGAGTCAGATCTGCATTTCATTCTGTCTCTCCAACCTCCATTCTCATTTTGACTCAAGGACTTTTTCCCTAATACATTTGCATGTTTAATCCTATCTTGGTATCTGATTCTCAGAGGACCCAAACTATCCCATAATGAATATGAGAAGTGGTAGAATACTGGATGTATTTTAAATATGCTGACTGTATATGGAGTGTCAGAGAAAGGAAGAGTCCGCGACAAATTTTTTTTTTTTTTTTTGACTTGAGTATCTGGAAGATGGAGTTGACATGAACGAAGATGATTAAGAGTGAGGAAAGAGTGTATCTGGGAGGGCATGATTAGAATGAAAAGAAGCATATGTTTGAGATGACTGCTAAAAAGTCAGGTGGGCATACTAGGTAAGGCTGTTGGAGATACAGTCTGGGTTTGAGTTTGGAGAATGGATCCATACTGGAGAGACAAATATCAGAGTCAACTTGTAATGATGGCATTCAGTGATATAATACTGGATGGGATCATAGGGGAATTGAGTAATGGAGTGTAGAATTTTAAGGAAAAGAGATAGATAAAAGAGGGAGAAGAATTTCCAAAATTTAGCAGTTAAGAATATAAAGAAGAGCTAACAAAGGACATTAAAAAGGATGACAGAAAAGTAGGAAGAAAACAAGAGTATGTTGGGACCTTTGTTTATTTCCCACTCCAACATGCTGGGCTCTAAAAATGTAACGATTTAGAATAGTCTTCAGAGCCATTCCAGTCTTTAAAATATGTATGTTTATCTAACTTTGCCTACATGCAAACAGTTTGCTCCTAGTATGGAAGAGTTCAAATCATAATGATGATTTCATACAAGCTACTTAATGTCTCTGGAGCACAGTTTCTTCATCCATATGATAGTTGTTAAAAAAAATCTCTACTGGTTTGCAGAAGTTGAGGGAAAAGTGAGGTTGTGACTGCATATTTGAGTAACTTGTTGGGTGATTTGACAAGAACATAATTTAAAAGATGGCAGAGTTGTATTGAACCCAATGTCAGTGGCCCATTCATTGATGAACTTTTTCAGTATATATTCATATATTATTGAGCAGCTGTTCTATGCCTTAAGATACCTGCCGGGAAATGTTGTGTGCTGGGTTTAGCCTCTAGCTGATTTCCAGGTTCAAGGGAGCCTGTAGTCTGAGACTCCCTGGTATAGATGTGCACTTATCAGTTATGGCTCTTGCTATTTTCATATTTGAGCATACAAACCATTAAAAGATCAATTAAATACATATTTGATAAATATTTGGCATGAGACTATTTGCTTTCTGAATGGGATTCAATAACAAATGTCTTGCATTTTAATAGTAAGTTAAGTAAGAATCAAACATGAAATTCTAAGAAACCATCTTGAAAAATGTTTTTGATTAAAACAAAAACCAAAAAACCAAAAAACCCTATAGGGATGCCTGGTTGGCTCAGTCTGTTTAAATGTCTGTCTTCGGCTCGGGTCATGATCCCAGGGATTGAGTCCCATATTGGGCTCCCTGCTCAGTGGGAGCCTGCTTCTCCCTCTGCCTGCTTTACCCACTGCTCTCCCTGCTTGTGCTCACTCTCTGACACATAAATAAATAAAATCATTAAAAATTTTAAAAAAAATTGTTGTGGAACATAAGAAATAACACAGAGGACATGGGGAGATGGAGAGGAGAAGGGAGTTGAGGGAAATTGGAAGGGGAGATGAACCATGAGAGACTATGGACTCTGAAAAACAATCTGAGAGTTTTGAAGGGGCAGGGGGTAGGAAGTTGGGTGAGCCTGGTGGTGGGTATTGGAGAGGGCACGTATTGCATGGAGCACTGGGTGTGGTGCATAAACAATGAATTCTGGTACACTGAAAAGAAATTTTAAAAATTAAAAAAAAAATTAAAAATTTAAAAAACCCAATAGATAAATAAGGAGCAATTCCTGCAAAAGAGAATGGCAAAAAATAATAACTTATGCACTTACCTAACATGTGTGCATGGTCTCTGGTAAATTACATACACAAAAATGAGTGTTCTGTTTCAAATCAGGAAGTCTATAGGCACGCTAATTTGGACTTTACATTGCCTTTTGAAAAATTCTCTAAATAAAATAATATAGACATCCTGGGCAGTATTCTCTGTGGTTCTTGGATCTGTCCTTTAGGCTCTTGGTTTTTGACTCTGCTGCATTCTTTTCTTTCCTATAAGACAGGGTTTGGGATTTATTAGCTTTCTCAGATAGCTTCCTTCCTGTAGACTGTTTAAGGTCGAAACATGTCTTTTCATACTTTGCTGTCTCTTGTCCTTTTCATCTCATGCTGTTGGGGGTTTCACAAGTACAATTATATTACAAACTTTGTGGTGATTTTTACGAATCTTATCAGAAATTACTCCATCAGACAAAAGGTCACAGTGACAAATCTCTTTGAGAGATCTTCTTGCTATCTTGGGTTCCCTTTAGATTCTTACAATCTTTTTTTTTTTTTTTTTAAAAGTAAATTCTACCCACAATGTGGGGCTTGAACTCTGACCACAACATCAAGAACTGCATGCTCCACCAACTGCTCCAGCCAGATGTCCCAGTTCTTGCCGCCCATTTCACCAGAATGGTTAATGAGAAACATAGAGGATGTAGTGTGAACATAAAGTAGCACAGTCATTTAAGAAAACAAGTTAGCATCATCTACTAAATTTGAACATTTGAATATCTCATGTTGTATCAACTGTGGTTTAACAGAAATGTAGACACAGTGTACCAAGAGATCTTTTTAAAAAAATGTTTTGAAGTTTTTAAAATACTGTCTTTATGCCTGGAAAAATCCTCATATGAGCACTAAGAGTAGAATGAATTAAATGATATGGTCTTTCATATAATAGAATGAAAAAGAAGATGGACAAACTATAAGAACTTTCAGCAAAGTGGATGGATCCCCAAACATAATATTGAGTGCAAGAATATAGACAAAAAATATTAAAGGCTAAGCTATGATTTTGTAGGTTAGAAATTGGCTATCATCAGGTAGAAGAAGACATTTGAGGGGCTTTTACTCATGGATGTACTTTTGTTTATTTTGCAATAATTCTTTGAGCTGTATTTTTGTATTTTGGTGCATTTTTTGATATTTTTTGAAAAAATATTTAAAGTCAAAAACAAAACAAAACAAAACTAAACTAAACAAAAAAACACCTCAACATAAGCAGGGTAATGCAATGACCTCTTTCCTAGCTCTCTTTATGGATTGTTACTTTTTTCTTTCTTTTTTTTTAACAGCTTATTTCTGATGAACTAGATACACCCCCAAAAATCTGTACACATTTAATGTATGCCTTTTGACAAGTTTGGACATATATGTATATCAGTAAAACCATACCGTAATCAGCATCCATCCTCAGCACCATGTTCGTCCTAGCCCTCAGTGGTCAAACCTGCACTGGGCTTTTACTTCCCACCACTGGCATTGGCACATGCTGCTGACTTTGCTAATCACTCTTATTCCTTGGATTTGAGTTCGGCTGTTCCTGTTTCAGAAAGAGTTTGCATGAACTCTACTCCTTGGCCAAAACCACTTTAACCAAGTATGAAAACATTGAAAGTTTTCATAGGATCCCGATTCTCTTGTTTTGTTATTCTTTTTTTGTTTGTTTGTTTGTTTTACATTGACTGCTGTCATTATCATTACTTGATTAATGTTTTATAATGCTTTACTATAAATGAAAGAAGTGAAAACAAAGGAGCTAGAATGGCCTTTGACCCACCATAAGTTCTCCATAAATATTAAAAATCTCAAGAATTATAATAAAAAGTAAGTATCATTGCTCTCATCAACTCTTTTTATGGAAAACTGTACTCCTGGAAGTCTGTTTCAGTGAGAGACAAAAGGATGATCCTAAACAAAAGCAAACTTCAATAAGCATCAGTATATAAAAATTTGGTTGGAAGCCTTATGCTAGCATTAAGAATAACTATCTAACAGTTTCTCCTATGTCCTGAGAGCTGTTTTCAAGACTTTTGATCATATGTTCTATCATTCCTTTCTTGTTAGCCCAATTCTCATTGACCTTTCTGATATGAGCTTAGTTATCACCTAATCAGAGAAATTTCCTGAACTTCAGTAGTGCTTGTGATTTTGAAGGAGGAATGAGAGTGCAGCAGCTTTTGCGCCATTTCACAAAATGGTCCTTACACATTTTTGTGTGAAATATTTGGATCACTGCTTGTTTCACTCACAAGAAAATAAGCTCCACAGAGTCAGGAACGATATCCTTTATCCTTTGGCATCCACTGTAAAATAGGGACTTAAGTATTTTTTTAAAAATTCAGATTGTTAACTTCCCAAGTTAGGATCTGTGGACAAAGAGATATGTCCTTAAAAAAGCTATTGATATAAAATTAATGAAAGTTAAAGACTTTTAAATTTCTTTATGATCTATAGAGCATTAAGTGTGTAAGTTACCAATAGCTCCAGCACTGATGGGTTTCCCAGTGGGGGACACCCACTCTGCTTATATGTGACAGACACTCAAAGTGTGCTTGATATCTGGAGCTTTAGATAACTTCATCAAACCACAGATACAAAGACAACACCGACGCTGGAACTCATGAGGAAGCCATAATCACTAGGTGCTGTATAACATGATGTTTGTTGTATGAGAAAACACTGGATGGGATGTTCACAGGAGGAAAGTGCTGAGAGCAGAATTGCTGATTTGGGGCTGTTACAGAAATCGTATCCTTGCTACCCAGGAGGTGTGGCTACAAAATGTGTGGAAACCAAAGCCTCTATAAATATTGTATTAGTTTCCTGGGGTTTCCATGAAAAAAAGTACCACGTACTGACTGGCAAAACAACAGAAATGTATTGTCTCATAGTTCGGGAAGTTAGGAATCTGAGATCAAAGAGTTGGCAGGGCTGTTCTCTAAAGACTCCAGGGAAGAATGGGTTCCAGGCCTCTCACCTTACTTCAGGAAGTTTCTTGGCCTGTGGAAGGAGAACTTATATTTTCTGTGTGTGTGTCCAAATTTCTCCTTTTTGCAAGACAGTAGCCATACTGGGTTAAGATCCCATCCTACGCGAGGATGACCTTATCTTAACTGATTACATCTGCAATGACCAAAATTCCAAATAAGGCTAAATTCTAAGGTACTGGGGATAAGGACTTAAACATACAATTTTGGGGAACAGGATGGGTGGAGGTGGCATGGCACAAGTCAGCTCATCATGGGTAAGAAAGTAAACATTTATTTAGAATGAAAAAAGGTAATAGTTAAGAAAGTAAAAATATTTTAAATTCCATAAAATAATTACAAGTAACTACTTGACATACATCTATAGTTTCCCTAGTTTTTTAATAGCAAAATTTTTGCTTGGTATTATTACAAGGAAAACTTTTATCATTTTAAGAGAAATAGATAATTCCATCTTTCCTATAACATGGTTGATCCTAAATATTTTTATTATTAATAGTTCAATTTTGAGTGGTCGTGAATTTTAAATATTAATTGAATTGTTTATATGTATTCACTAGTGGATCCTGCTGTTCTCATTCCAGTGGCTGAATATGAATGGTATTTTGCTGGCAATATTTTATGTCAGATCAGCAAGAAATTTAAATCAGGAATTCTGATCTATTTCAAAAGCTTGCCATGTAAGGAACATTTGCATGTGAAGGGGAATAGAATTTGCCACCCTAAAATATGCCTCTTTGGCATAAGGATTATCTTGAGGCTGATTATTTCTCTGAAATGCAGTCACAGGAGAAGCTTTGGAAACCCAGTAGAAGTTACCCTTTTGTGGGGCACCTGGGTGGCTCGGTGGGTTAAGGCTCTGCCTTCGGCTCAGGTCATGATCTCAGTGTCCTGGGATTGAGCCCCGCATCGGGCTCTCTGCTCTGTGGGGAGCCTGCTTCCCCCTTCTCTCTCTCTGCCTGCCTCTCTGCCTACTTGTGATCTCTGTCTGTCAAATAAATAAATCTTTAAAAAAAAGGTACCCTTTTGTAAAAGAAATTTACATTTATGAGGGAAATTTTCATTTGTACGGGTGTCCCCTCTGTAGCAGGAGGAAAAGGATGACTAAACCTCTAGAAACTCTTACCAGTGGAAACGGCAATGACTTAGATCTTCAAAACAGTCACACCTTTATTACTTGTGACTGTGCTTTTATTTATTTATTTATTTATTAGTGCTCGCTTCGGCAGCACATATACTAAAATATTTATTTATTTTTTAAAAAGATTTTATTTCTTTGTTTGACAGAGATCACAAGTAGGCAGATAGGCAGGCAGAGAGAGAGAGAGAGAGGAGGAAGCAGGCTCCCTGCTGAGCAGAGAGCCTGATGCGGGACTCGATCCCAGGACCCTGAGATCATGACCCGAGCCAAAGGCAGCCGCCCAACCCACTGAGCACCCAGGCGCCCATGACTGTGCTTTTCTTGACAGTCTCCCATTAAAAGACCTATCCCACCCCATTACCCTGTCCTTCTGCTAGTATGTGAAGATGGTATTTAATGAGAAAGATTGGAACCTTTACAAAATCACTCAGTTTTCCATGTAAACAGGCAGTACCTATGTTATTAAACTTTTGTTTGGTTTTCTTCTGTTACTGTGTTGTTTATTTTAGGGGTCTCAGCCAAGAACCCAGAAAGGTAGAGGGAAAATTATTTTCCTCTCTTACACCTATATGTTTATACTTCTGTATGTTTTATTATTTATATTCCTAAACCCTCAGAAACAAAACAAAACATATTTTCTTTTAGCTAGATTTCAAATAAAATTAAATTCTGTAATTTTATAATTTTACATGTCTTGTAATTGAGTGGTTTTCTGCAGACTAGCTTCTGACTCCATATATCTCCAGCTGTTTCTCTTCCACTGTCCACAGCACAGTAGTGATGCCAGGCATTGCAAATTATGTTCATATTGTAAGACCTCTTCCTGAACCCTTACGTCATGTGCTGGGAGGGTGGACAAAATATATTGCTAATAGAGTATTCTATTTTTTTTTTTTTTTTTTTTTACTATTTTATTTGAGAGAGAGAGAGTGCTAGAGCTGAGGGATGGGCGGAGAGAGAGGGAAAAGGGAGGCAGACTCCCCACGGGGTGCAGAGCCCAACTCAGGGCTTGATCTCATGACCCTGAGATCATGAGCTGAGCTGAAACCAAGAAGGAGATGCTTAGCTGACTCAGCCACCCAACACCCCTGGAGTATTCTATTCTTATACCCAGTCTGATTGCAACAAGTTAAGTATACATGGAAGTGATGATAAACCACATTCATCAATTCTACTAAATCCAAACTAATTGTTTTCCTAACTCATCACTTTCTTAGGGTGGATCCCCAAAAGATCAACAGCCATTCACGTGCCTCCAGCATAGAGAGAAATATGAAGAGAGATCGTTCAGAGTCTTCTTAACCAGGTGTGGTCAAATATATCATTTCATTTGACAGTATCTAAGCAATCATGTGAACATGTTGCTAGGGTACTTCCAGGGATGAGACCCGTTCAAGTAAAGGGCTCTGAGACTTAGATTTCGTGATCCTTATGATTAAACCAGTTCTTCTCCAAGCTAGGTATATGGATGGTTTATAAAATGCACCTTTACTTCAGCTTCTATGGTATATATAATACCATATGAATCAAACATCACTAATACCCATATTTTAAGTAAAAAAAAAAAAAAATATATATATATATATGGGACGCCTGGGTGGCTCAGTTGGTTGGACGACTGCCTTCGGCTCAGGTCGTGATCCTGGAGTGCGGGGATCGAGTCCCACATCAGGCTCCCAGCTCCATGGGGAGTCTGCTTTGCTCTCTGACCTTCTCCTTGCTCATGCTCTCTCTCACTGTCTCTCTCTCTCAAATAAATAAATAAAATCTTTAAAAAAAAAATATATATATATATATCCCTTAAATGGGTGAACACACTGCCAACATTTATAAGGACAGTAGGTGAGATGTATGGCTTCTGTGGTCTTTTCATCCTGCCAAGGTATTTATTTCTTTCTACTAGTATTGCCCTACTTATAATTTTGGAACTGTTTGGAAGGGAAGTTAACCTCATTCACCCAGAAGATTGCCAGCCAGAACTGTTGGAACATTTGACCAGCTATGTACACATCCATGGAGATCCAGACCGTAACTACCTGGTTATGTTCTTAAGCTGGTGACTCTTGGGTATATGATGAAGGTGGGACAGGTTACAGAATCCTCAGAGCACATGAGGAGAATTGTGTTTATTTCCCAGGAAAATGAGCATACACCTAACATTTACATGTAGTTTTTTAAAGATTTTATTTATTTATTTGAAAGAGAGAGAACACACATGAATGGGGTAGGGAGCAGAGAAAGAGGCACAAGCAGAGTCTATGCTGAGTGCAGAACCTGACATGGGGCTCTATCTCATGACCCTGAGATCTGGGGCTCTATCTCATGATTCTGAGATCTGGAGCTCAATCTCATGACCTGAGATCATGACTTCAGCTGAAACCAAGAGCCAGATGCTCAACTGACTGAGCCATCCACGTGCCCCCAAATTTACCTATAGTTTTGAGGTATTTTTGAGCGCTGCTGCAGTCCACTGATTAAAAAAGTGTTCAGGACCTTTGATTAAGAACTTTTGCTTTAATATTGAAGGTAGGGGAAAAAAAAGAGAGAAGGTTTTGCACTGGACTGATTCTTCCCCGTCTCTGATTCTTTGTCAGAGACAAGGCAGTAGGTACTCAGATGGATTTATTTTTATCAAAATATTACAGCTCCAGCCTGGAAAATTAAGTATAATTACTTGTAATTTCCTCAATTATTATTTATCAAGTTCTTTCCCCTGTAATCCCTATCAACACACATTAGCGGAACATTTTATAAATATTTTTCAGTATCGGTCTTCTCATTTTGTCTTAACAGTTCTCTTCTTGCCTTTATGGGCTTTGTAACTATCTTTCTTTACCTTACTGTTTGTTTGTTTGTTTTGTTTTGTTTTGTTTTGTTTTTAAAGATTTTATTTATTTATTTGACAGAGAGAGATCACAAGCAGGCAGAGAGGCAGGCAGAGAGAGAGGAGGAAGCAGGCTCCCCGCTGAGCAGAGAGCCCGATGCGGGCCTCGATCCCAGGACCCTGAGATCATGACCTGAGCCAAAGGCAGCGGCTTAACCCACTGAGCCACCCAGGCGCCCTGTTTTGTTTGTTTTAAGGAAAGCTTAAAACACCTATTAGGAATCTAAAGATAGTAGTCTTACTATTGCTTAACTTTTCCCCCTAAATATAAGCAAATTCTAAGTTCCTAATCTATAAAAGTTATGAAAAATCATATATGATCACATCTCTGTAAAGTATTGGCTGGTTTCATTTTAAGATGTCATCATGACCAGAGTAAATTGGAATTGAACTAAATTATCACAGGGTCCCAGAGTAAATTGGAATTGACCTAAATTATCACAGAGTCCCATTTCCTTTGTCAGTGAATGATGTAGAAAAGGTATTTTGTTTTGTTTTGTGTCAAAAATGAGCCAAACAGAAGAAATCATCTTTTTTTCATTTCTTTCTTTTATTCTGGTAAGTCTTGTGTCTTCATCTGATAACCTAGAATTGCTACAGGCTTCTTTCTATCATGAAGTGAGTTACCTTGAGAGAGAACAGAGCGGCAGAAGAAGAACCCAAGGTTTGATAAGATTGGTGATTTCACTGACTCACCCAATTAACCAGTGCTGGGTTTGCTGTACCTCTGAAATTGTCCAAATGAGACACATTAAGTCATCACTTCAATCTAGGCCATTTTGGTGTTGCATTTCCTTTTATTTGCTGCCACGAACATCATGGCTAATGTCTCCTCACTGCTTCCTGAGACAGGCAAAAAGTTCTTAGGGATGACAAATGGAACTTTACTGATTCAATAATAGTTAATGGTTGCTCTTTCTTGGCGGTTTATATACTTGGCTCAGTAGATTCCTTGCTCAATAGCGGAGAAGATGAAATGACTTTTCTTGAAGCCAAAAAATGATATCAAAGATATTATCACCTGCGATGACATGTTTTGTGGCCTTCATTTTTCTCAGCAGCAAGTGGTGAAAAATCTTTTCTGAAGGAGATAATCGTGGTCCAAATGGATTGCAATTCCAGTGTCTGAATTGTCCAGAGATTTGTACAAAAAGCTGCAGTCAAGGGATCCCTCTTCTTTGTAGCATAAGGAGAACTAAGTTTCGAATAGCCCCATTATGATGGGTTTAATGCATATTTGATTCAAGGCTCCCGGGGGTAAGGAAATGTTTCAGGTCAAAAGTTTATATAGAGCCCCACACAAGTGCAGTAAGCCCAAAATGTGTTCTGCATAATAGATATTTTAAGATCATTGGCTTCTAGTCTAGATTCCTCCTCTTCATAGAAAGTGATTATCTTTTTGAATCTCAATACTTGCTGATTTAATATGAGGACTTTTCTAATTCATCTCAAAATCCTTCATGCCTTTCCAAAAGCATTGTATTATTTGACATTTTCTACTGTAATACTTTATAATAAAGCGTGCTGGCTAAATGGATTTTTAAAGATAACTACATAGTATCAAATAATGCTGCATACGTTATATTAATAATTTTCTTGAAATTTCCAAAAAAAATAATATATATTTCCCAGACATTGTAAAGCCTTCACAGGTATAATTATTTGAAAACTTTATTTTTATGCTACTTTGTAGCATGACAATTAGGTTGGAATGGGAGGGTATATATATGTGTCTGTGTGTGTGTGTGTATCTCCTCTTAAGATATAGTTTCCTTTATCCTGTTTCTTCTTCTTTACTATGTCACCTAGGCAGTGTTAAGTTATTTCTTACTGCCATTATAATCTATTAGGATGTCTGTCATCTGTTTTTAATTTTATGGAATTAGGAAACAAATAATGTGTCTGGTCAAAATCATGTAAAATTATGGAAAAGCAGGCAGTTTTAAAGAAGTAAAGTGCAACAAAGGCTTTCTAAGAGCATTTCTGGTAACTGCCTGCTGTTTGACCTCATGGCCAGGTGTGTAACCTCTGGGTCACTCTCTGCAGCTTGCGTCTAGAAATCATGAAACTTGTTAGTGCTTCTTTTTAGTATTTGCTTTTTATAAAAAAAAAAAGTACACCTTTCAGAAACATCTTTGATGCTATAGGGTTTTTTAAGTCAAAATATTATCAAGCAATCTAACAACATGAATTATTGGTATTTGCCTCTGAGCAAGAGTATTGCTGTTTTCTCTGTGTTTGTGATGGGACTTCTCAGCCTCTATGTTTCATATAGATTCCATTATAATAACTTCCCACACTTTCCATTGTCAGTCTGATTGAATTTGTATATCTCACAGCTTATCGGATGTTCTGTGGTCCAATTGTTTGGTATAATAGGTAGCTTGCAGGGACAGCAGCATCAACGACTTCTCCTACTACCATTTAAAGACTGAAAGGAGTTGGCTGTCTCTAGTTGTTCTTGACTGAGCTCATGCCTGCATGCTGTAAAGGTTGCTTACATCTTTCTGATTTATGTATAGGTTAAATCTTTCTGATTTATGTATAGGTTAAATGGGAGCACTGCTAATTCTGCATTTACATCTGACAATACTATGTAAGATTATAAAAGAGCTTAAAAAAAAACAACACTTAGAGATCTATCTATACACATACTGGCTTATTTTCCTACGATGGTTAATAATACAACTTAATGGATAAAAACAAACAAACAAACAAAAACAAAAAAAAACCTAAAAAACTAAAAAACCCTTTGGAACAAATCCTGATTTTGATGGGGTTCCAGAGAAAGCAGCATGCATTTGAACTTATCAAGTCCAAACAGACTTATGACCACCTACTCTTGGTGGGGAGGGGTGGGAGAATAAAAGAGTAGAGATTTCATGCTTCTTGTGGTTTAAAGAAACCCAGAGCCAACTCAGGAGTATGTGAGCAATGCACGCCATTTCCTTTGATCACACTCACTAATCTGGAATTACTCTTTCTCATCCTGGAGTCCTGAATGTGAGGAAGCCCTGGAATATCCTTCTAGTGGAAACAGCCAGCATGGAAACATGAGTTATGGAATACAGTCCTTCCTCCCCATTGGTATCTTATTGAAAATCTTAGCAACCTTGTTTGTATTGCTTGGGAATTACATTGGTAGGATAGTTTCATGTGCACACATAAATGAAATATGAATTATCTGTTAGGATCACAAGGAAGTATGGATGTGTTATTGTTATAGATACTTGCATTCTGTTGGGCTCATATATTTTTGTGTAGTGAGGAAGTTGGCCTCCAAAAAGAGGTCTCCCAGCTCTTGGAGGTAAAGTGATTTATCCCAGCTTTTGGGAGGTAACCTCTGTATATTTGGAACTTCCCAAGTGATAGGATATTTTTGTTATCTATGTGGGTTTTCAGCCACACCTGATAGACTTCTGGTGAGGGGACTGGCCATATCAGAAAGACCAGCCATTTGATTAGAGATCTGGGGGGCTTTAACAGGCTCAGCCTCCAGGCAGGGAGTTGCTAGAGATCAAAGCCAACTAGGTCAGATATATGTCAATTAACCGTGTCTAATAATGAAGCCTCAATACAATCTCAAGACACTAAAGCTGGGGTAAGCTTCTCTGGTTGGCCGTAAACTGTGGCTATTGTCACACAGTGTGGCCAGGAGGAAGTGAAGCTGTTTGTGATTTGACAGTGAGCAGATGAGCAGAAGCTCCATTTCAGACCCTTACCAATCCTGCCTTATGCCTCTCTTCTCTTGAATGGCTTTAATATGTATCTTCTGCCTAGAATAAATTTCTCTGTGTCATGACTGTAATATTTTATATCTCTGAGTCTGTTGAATTACTGAATCTGAAGGTGGTGTGGGGAAACCCCTGAACTTGCAGTTGATGTTACTCAGTCTTCTGATAGACTGTGCCCTTGACCTCAGTTCAGCTCATTCTGGGTAATGCACAATATACAAAATTATATATTTGCATGTTATACCATCCCCGTCCATATAATTGATAGACTATAATGTACACTAGGCAGGAGTTACTCAGAAGACATGTATCCTGGATCTTGGTGTATAATTTACCCAAGACTCAGCAAAAGACTGTTTCTCTGGCTCCCTTTTCTCCAAAGTAAAATGATGGTGTGCTATTGCTAGATCTCTGAGGTTTCCTCCAAATGTAATGTTCTGTGACCAAATAAAAATAAGTGGAGAGCATACCAAGTATAGCATTTGTTTTTACTAGAGTGATGTAGTCATATAAAATTTTATGAGCTTTTTTCATAAACATATCAAGACCATATTCCTATTAGTTGTGCATGTTGAAGACAATTATTTCCTTAAAACACATTTTTGGTAAATTGTTAAATTGATTAAGAACTGGTTCCTTGGCAAAGTGTTCCATTTGCAAATTGGCTTTTCTGGTATTGGCCTAGTTCCTTGGGGTACTGTCTAGCTGCTACTAAAATAGTATGGAATGGCAGAATCTAACATGTCTTAGAGGAGAGATGGGAAAGTCCCAGATGGACCTGATGAAACTTATCCTGGGTCTTGAACAACATGAAAATATTTACAAGGCACCACATATGTTTGAAAAGGAATGTTCAAGCCCGTGTTAGAGCTAAGTTGGGCCCGATGTGGTACATGCACGGAGCTCTCAGAAATGAGTGATGCCTAAGCATCATGTACAGAATAGGAAGGGATTCTCAGGAAAGAAAATAAGTCCAATATTTGGAGAGCTGTACATTTCGTACTAAGGTGTTTGGATTTACTCTTGCAAGAAATGGGAAACTGTAGCTCCTTGTAGAGTTACTTTCAATTTCTTATTATCAACTACATAGAGAGGCTGTCTTCTAGTATATGTGTGTGTGTGTGTGTGTGTGTGTGTGTACACATACCATTAAGCCTGAGGAATAGCATGGGGGGAATTAAAGCAAGAATCATAAAGACTCAGAAGTCTAGGTGTGCAAAAGCCTAGCCAAGCAGCAAGCACATTGACATTCAAATTGTTGGTAATAGAAAGAATGCAGGCTATGACCCCCATTACATTCATCTTTTAAAAGATGCTCTCTCTCATTGTTGAACAAGGAACTCTGTTCTTTACAAAGCAGGAGGCCCCCATGTTATGTAGTTGTAGAAGCCTGGAAGGCAGAAAAGAGAGAAGCTTCTTTGGCTTTTTCTCAGACTGCCATTATTAGTTCCTCGTGAGAAGTAAACCTAAATGCCACAGTGCTTTTAATCATTACCAACTCCATAAGGATATCATTAAGTTGTTTTTCCATTTCTTTTTGCAGCCCAGAGGGAGATAATTTATTCTCTTCAGAACAGGTGGGAAAAGTATATATAATCACACATGTTTTATCCAGTTCGATAGTGAAAAAAAATTGAGTGCAGGATAGTATTAAATGTGATCAAAATTTTTGGTATCACAACACTTCTGCATGGTATAGTGGGAAGACAATGTGATTGAAAGATAACATGTCAGAGAAGCCTGGGTGTGAAACCCAGCTGGCCCACTCATTAGCTGTGTCACCCTCATCAGTCACTGGTCTGCATATCTGTGAAAATTTTTCACCACAGCATTGTTGAAAAGTACACTTGTGATGTGTAGTCAGCATGATATTGGGCATATAAAATGTGTTCAATAAATTCAAGTTCACATTGTCTCCTAAAGAATATGGGCTCCTCAATTTGCCAAGTTTTCTGTTTTCCCCTCAAAGTGATTCACATCCATTTTTCTTGAGTATTGCCTTTACGATTAGGTATTAATTATTTACATATTAAAATATAAATCAAAAAATTATATGCTTACAATGATCATCACAGTCCTACTTATAGTTGTGACAGACTGGAAATAACATTAAAACTGAAAGTTAGGAGAAAGTTTGCTTGTATGTTGTATCTATGGGTTGGAAATTAAAGCATGATTTATATACTAATATTAAAGAGTATATATTATTCTGATAAAGACACAGCCTATATATATAACCTATTTGTAGCTATGTAAAATGGGCAGGGAATAAATCATTAAGTGTAGTTTTTATTTTAAGTTAGTGATTTTCCCTCTACCCTCTGCTAGTATATTTACAAAATTCCAAAACTCAGCTTCTCCCATTTTTCCCAAAATCAAAAATGTTGATTTCCAAAGTCAACCTTTGTCTCAGTTGGTACCTATTTAATATAGACACTTCTGTACTTTTCTTCTACAAATAATCACTTCTTTGTGATAATCTGATAACTTTTACCTATTTCGATGCTTTACCAAATGCATAGTATTGAAATTGTTTCTATATGTTGCCTTGGTTAAAATATGAGACTGTTTTGCTGCATGAGAAAGAAACAAACTTAGTGGCAAAGAAAAATATGCATTCTTGTGCTTGGAGTTTAGGAGTTCACCTGTGGATCTCCCAGTATACTCTGAGCTCTGAGCCGCTCTGCTTCAAGCTTAGGATCCGGGTTGAACTTATGTTGACTTCACATGTGTTCCCTCTTGGTCCAAAGTGAAAAGGGTCACAGTTATCTGGGAAAGATTCTTCTCATGACACATCACTGGAGTCCAAGAAGGCAAGCCCAACACTACAAGCTAATTTCAAGTCTATGCCTTCATCACATGCACTGTGACATCACATTGATGCAAACGAGTAACCCAATCAAAGCCAATGTCGAGGGGATGGAAAGTATACGTTCCCACAAGGAGGCCAAGCAAGCACGTGAATTTTTGCCTTATGTCAAGGGAACAAGGAGTTGTGACAAAGAATTCAGTCAACTACAGAGATCCTGCAAAGCATGTATTTTGGGGGGGGTTACATTATTGCTCTGTATAAATCTCATGTTATTAGTTACGAAGTCATTATGGAGTCATCCACTTAGGATTCCAGAGAACACCGAGGATGCAATTCTCCCTGCTTCTCTAAACAATAGGAATCCATTTCTATTCCCCTCGTTAAGCTCAAATCCTAGATTCTGTCCCAAAGAGGTCTGAAACCTATCCAACAGCTGTCATTGACTGTGCTTGTTACTAAGTACTTGAGAATTCTGTTATTGAAGTAATAAAAAAAAATCCCTTTACCTAGAAAATATTTACATAGTTATAATTGATAGAAATTATCTGTTTTCTTGTTTTAGATCAGTGAGGGATATTTTAACATTTATATAAACACCTCCTGTTTTGTTCAAAATGCATGCCAGTGTTTTTCCTTTGATTTTTTTTTTTTTCAGTGTTTTGGTACAAATGAACATAATCCAGAAATTCATTCAACAAGGACTGACAGATATTTCTTTAAAAAGATGAAGGAGGACAGAATTGAACCTAGAAGAAGAAAGCCTTGTTTATTACCCTTTTTGTTTTAGCTCTAGTCTGAAAATAATACGTTAAGGGCAATTGTTGAAAGAAATTTAAAAAAATTTATAATATATTCATTCCAGGAGGAGTTAATAACTCGTTCTAAGTGACACGTGGAGGAACGGGGCTGGATAAGGATTAAATAATGCATGATATATAAAATTCTTTGTGTGCCCCATAGTACACTGGATGACATTTCCTTCTTTTCCTTCTCCTTTTAAGAATTGTTACCATTATCACTACTACTACTGCTATTTACATTGAATGACGCATAATAGCAATCAGAATCAGAGAAGATTTACTAAGCTGAACAAAAATTATCATCCCCAGCCCTCACCACATAGCTGAAAACAGTGAGGCTAGACTGCTCAAATATTTTTGACCAAGGTCAGAGTGATTCCTGGCAGTTCTGTGGATTGAAACTGAACTCTTTTCTAGTTCCTAGGATAAAACAGTGTTCCTGTAACTGATAGCATTTGAGTTAAAAAGGAAGAAAGGCATGTAAAGTGATAGGGAATGAAGGATGTTTTGGGAAGCAGTTGGAGGAAGATACAAAAAATACAAAAAGAAGGTCTATAATCCTGTTCGTTAGGGAACAGTTTGTTCAAATACGGATGGGGAAGATGTAGCTAAATCAGAGTTGCTTTCTCTACTCCGTAGGGAATGTGGATTTCAGGTGGATCTAAAAACTTAATGTCTATATGTATTTGAAAAGGGACAGAAAAGACACATGATGCTTATGGAGAAATCCCTTTTTTGCAAGAGCAGGTAAACAGCATTGACACATTTTAGCCAGAGCTGTTCCTAGACTCGGCAGCCAGAGTACTCAGGCTCCTTAGTACCATCCCCTTCTCGGGAGGCAGGGATGATATAAAAAGATGACTTCCCTCAAATCCATACAAACACTGAATTCTTAGATTAAACTTGCAGTATTTATTTTGTGACCTTATGTTTCTAGTGACTGGTTTTGGTCTCTGGTGTTTTCTGTTTTCTTTTGTTTTTAACTTTGTTTGTTTGTTTGTTTGTTTTGCTAATGCACTATTTTTTAGGGTTGTTTTAGTTTTGCAGGTCTTTGAGCCAAAAGTACAAAGAGTACCTGTCTTGCTTCCTTTACACGAGGCATAGTTCCCTCTATCATTATTATCTTGTTAGTATATTTGTTAGAATCTTGTTAGTATATTTGTTAGAATTAATAAATGAATACTAATGTTATTAGTATTAATAAATGAATGCTCATATGTTACTATGAGTATTATGTTATTATGAGTATGTTATTATGGAAACTATAGTTTACATTACATTACTATAGTTTACAACACATATAATTACACATTACATTGTTTTTCTTAAATTTTATTTATTTATTTGAGAGAGAGTGTGAGAGAGCATGAGTAAGGGAAGGGGCAGAGGAAGAGGGAGAGTGATAAGCAGACTACCCCTTGGGCAGGGAACCTGATGCATGGGGCTTGGTCCCAGGACCCTGAATTAAAGTCAGTTGCTTAGCCAACAGCCCCTTCATTCTGTATTTTTAAAAAGTCTATGGGTCCCGACATGTATAATTTGCATATCCATCATTATAGCATCATACAAAATAATTCCATTGCTATAAAAATCTACCTATTCATCTGTCCTTCTCTTATACCAAAGCTGCTGAGAGCCCCTGAACTTTTACAGGCTCTATAGCTTTCCTTTTACAAGAATGTCACATAGATGGAACGGCCAAGTGCATACCCTGTTTAGCCATTTCAGGCTGACTTCTTCATTGGGTTCCCTCATGCCTTCTGTGGCTTGGTAGTTCATTTTTTTCTATCACTGAATAAAATTCCTTTACATACATGTACCACAGTACCATGGATTGTGTTTTTGGCATTACACCCAAAAAGTCAACTCTAACCAGGGTCTCCTAGATTTTCTTCTATCTTATCTTCAAAAATTTATACGGTTTTACATTTTACATTTATATCCAGGATCCACTTTGAGTTAGTTTTTTTGTGGAAGGTATAAAGTCTATCTGTACTTTTTTTTTTTTTTTTTGTATGTGGATATCCAGTTTCCTGTTGTTCTAGCAGTTTCTTGAAAAGACAATACTTTCTTCATTGAATTGCACTGGTGTCTTTGTCAAGATCAATGACTATTTTTACTTCAAAAGAATACTAATATTGGAAAAACAGTTTTCAAGAAATGTATTCTAAACTGCCCTTCTGAGAGTGATCCAAATGTCTTGTGTTCACTGTTCTATGACTATAATACAAGGTTCTAAGTTCTTCAATGCACATATTACTGTGATTTCAAAACTTTATTGGCTGAATTAGGGTCTTAATTGTTTAAATACACTGGTTTTACTTTAATCTGTCTAGGGATTATTCCTTGTTACTCAAGTAGGACCACTTGATAAAGAACAGAAAGGGTACCTTGAGACAAGTTATGCCTCTGAATTTTGATTCACAGCTGGTATTCCTTCTAGCACCATGATGTGCTGTGGCCTGTGGTGAAGTATATAATTCCCAGCCATTCAGGCCTAGAAAATTGGATAGATGATATCCCTGCTAACACCCCTGCATGTTTACTCTCCATACTTCCAGAATTCACCCTAGGTGGTCTTTCTGGACCTCTCTGGCCCTTACATTTATGAGGATTAACAATCTTTACTTCAGTGTCATATTGGCTCATGAGTCACCCACAGAAACTGCCTGACCCCAGTGTCATACCCTAGTTCATTTATAGACAGCCATTGTTCTTAGAGTGGATCTTGAGATGCAGAGTGACCGAGTCATGGGAAGTAAAATCATCAGCAGGATACATGCCCACAATTATTGTTCTAATCCAGCTACCCAAGCATGGATGTGAGCTCAAGTCTTTAGTCTAGAAATCAACTTTTCTTATGTAGCATCTTTCAAGCAAATATAGTTTATTCCTAGCATTCGACCTAATATATTTTAGTATCACTAAGATGCTCTTAAAAAAAAAAAAAAAGTCGTAAGAGGCTTCTTCGATCCAATTAAGTGCCAAGGAGCACTGCATTCATTAATTTAATGTGTCAATTTGCCTGGGACACAGGGCTTCCAGATATTTGGGAAATAACACACGGTTATGTACGAGGGTGTTTCTGGATGAGATTGACATTTGAATCTTTAGACCAAGTCAAGTTGATTGCCTTCTCCAGTGTGGGTGGCCGTCATCCATTCTGTTGAAAGGCTGAAGAGAACACGCGGCTGAGTAAGGGAGAATTCACTCTCTCTCTGCCTTCCTCCTGAGCTGGGACATCAGTCTCCTTCTGCACTCATACTAAGAATTACATCATTAGTTCTCCTGGGTCTCAGGCCTTCAAACTCAGACTCACGTCACACCACCAGCAGTCCTGGGGCTCTGGCTTGCCGGCTGCAGATCATGGGACTTCTCATCCTCTGTGATCCTGGGAGCCAATTCCTTATGAGAACTTGCTTTCTCTCTCTCTCTCTCTCTCCCTTCCTCTGAAGAACCCCAACTAATACAGGCATCTCAGTTGTTTGCATTTCCTGTCATGGTGGAAACTTAAGAAAATATTTCCCTAAGCATTTTTTAGACCTGTGGATTTAGAACTGGAGGAGCTGTGAAAGCTACTGTAAGTGTAAGTGACTCAGATGCAGGGAGGATCAGAGTTTTGCTCAGCCACGTGACAGCTAGCAGTAGATCTGAGACATGGAGTCAGGTTTCTACACTCGGCTTTGTGCTATATATTTGATCCTTTTTACTACCAGAAGTGGTGCCCTAAATACTATGTTAATTTGTAAATTGAAGGACAGGATCTACCTCTATTCCCCAATTCTTCCAAATTGTTAAAGTAGCTCCATTGCTGATCTTTCTTTGTGATTTATTATTTCTTTATTTCGTTCAGTGGTCCCCAGTGTTATTATCAAGTACATTACAGAGCCTTTGAGAATTTATGACTGTTGCATTGGTCGTTTTCCTTATAGTGGTGTGTATCAAGTAATGAATGAAATTACTTACTTGAGATGATCCTGGGTTTATCAATCCACTGTTCACAGCCACACTGTATCCTGAGTGTGCCCTAAAGATTTTTCATTTTCCTGGGGTGCCTGAGTGGCTCAGTGGGTTAAAGCCTCTGCCTTCGGCTCTGGTCATGATCCCAGGGTCCTGGGATCGAGCCCCGCATCGGGCTGTCTGCTCAGCAGGAAGCCTGCTTCCTCCTCTCTCTCTTTCTCTCTGCCTACTTGTAATCTGTCAAATAAATAAATAAATAAAATCCTTAAAAAAAAAAAAAAAAAGATTTTTCATTTTCCATGATACTAACATAAAAACATTACCAGGCCTTAAAGGTTGCACTCTCATTTGCCCACATCCTCAAAACGAAGCAAAACATGTATCGGCAGATGTTAAAATATAGCAAACAGTTGGATATGCTTATTTGTTTAATTGTCAGCTTTTTTCCATTAGAAATAGGCATTCTTGAGAGAAACAAGTCTAGGTCCCAAGAAAAGAGCTGATTCTGGAACGCTGCCTGCCAACCAGAGGCCTATGGCATGAACAACAACAAAAAAAGAACTCATGTGTCTTCTTTATGGCTTTAACTCTAAGCTCCATATTAATTGTGAATCATAAGATATAAAAGTTATCACCTATTTCCTTTGTAAAATTGCTCAATACAGTTGTATAACTGGACTGGAATTCATTGATTTTCTGTTCTCAGCCACTACTCTTCCTCTAGGATTCTATTTTCTTTTCAATAGGAAAAATAACCACCCTGGGAAAGATGGAAACACAGCTGGTTTGAACTGTAGTTCGCTGGTGGCTGTGGTCTTACAGACGGCCGTGCACAGGTCCTGGGGATGTTGTCCGTGTGAGGGTTGCACAAATCACATTGTGATGTCAGGCCTGGGCTTTGGCTCCTGAGCTGTACGGTTCCTTTTCCTCCCAGAACATTTGGGTCAGGCCGTGCTCTCTCTCCTTGACTTGGAATCAGGTGCTGATACCAGGGCACAGAGAGCCTAGTTTCCTTTGAATATACTCCGCTTGCCCAACAGCGCGGACTCGGCTTAAGCTAATGCATCTGGAAAAAGCACTGGAGCTCAGTCTGGTAGGCATCCTTGAGACCCCTGCTAACTCACACTGTCTGGTTCTCAGGGTTTGCTTTGCCTTTTAGCCATTCATGTGACTTGGCCTTAAGGCATTTACTAAACTCTCAGCTGCCAAGTCCCTCCTTCCAGAAGACTTGCTGAAGATTGCTTGGTGGCATTTACATCTTCCTGTCATTTTTTATGACTAGGGTCCTCATATCCACCTTTTCCAGAAGATTATTGGTTAGTTGCCACTACCCTTGCATGTCCAGAAGTTCCAGACAAATAGATTTGTCATTTTTCTGATGCAGAGTGGTATTTGAGGTGTTTTAGGTAGCAGTAAATGGTTTTCCATATTGATACAAGAGCACAGTGAGACGCGTTTTTAGTTGAATAGAGCTTAGGCTTTGCAGTGAGATAAACCTGCCACTAGTTAGTCATTAATTAACCTCTGAGACATTAGTTGCATCCTATGTAAGCCTTGCTATTTCTCACTGTATGATCTAAGAATACCAGAAGACAGGAAATAAACAAATGGATGTAAATAAGTGAATGTGAATGTCCTTTACAAATATCTGGAAGTTGTGGGAATAAATATAATTGTTTTTCCATTTTTATGTCTTGTATTTTTCCATAAGAGGCGCTATGATTGTAATAGAATGTCCATGCAGAATAGTAAGTGGGCTGCGTGTCCCACTCAAATGTCTACAGCAGCCCTACGATGTAGATCCTCCTGCTATCGTTTTACAGCTGAGGAAACTGAGCCTAGAGTCTCGGGGTCAAAATGCTGCCAAGCGCTAGATTTCTGAATCAATTCCAGGTTTCTTTGACATCGAAGCTCATTTTCTTCTCCTCATCTTCTCATCACTCTGTCATGAAGCTTCCCTTAATTCTCCTTTGTCTTCCGAAAGTAGGCATTAGACACCCCTGCAGGGCTGGTAGTTCTGTAATGACTTCCACAGACATTTCTACTTAACCATACAGGATCAATTCTATTTCCATGTTTACATAAAGGGAAACTGGCGCTCAGAAAATTTAAATGATATTCTAAGGCGATGCAGCAGGTGAGCAGCTGGGGTAGGGTAGAAATGCATGATGTGTGGTCTAGAAACACATCCATTAAGTCATTTCTCATTTCTCTCTGCTTCTCTCTGCTTCTGTTTTGTTTTGTTTTGTTTTCCCATTACTATCCATTCATGATTTCCTTCCTTTGCTCTTTATTATCCAGCTGAATTTTATTTTTCTTGGAGTTCAGTGATTTCTCCCAACATCTTCCCTTCCCTTTGGGACCACACGAGCGCCATGGACTAGTGCTGAGCAGGGACAGATTGCGGTGGTTGGCAGGCGGCCGCAGAGCGTGGGATCTCCCGCCACGTCTATCCGCAGGCTCTCAGCGGGCCCCGCTTCAGCCCACTGCCACAACCATTAAACGCAGCCTGTTGTTTACATTCTCTCTACTCTCTGCAAGTGAAGGGTTGTTTCATGCACTGTTTAAAATGTTGTATCCAAAGGCTGAACCATGAACACTTGTTTGCTTGAGTGTCAGATCTTTTCTTAGGAAGAAAGATAAAAGAAGGATGGTTGGCGTAGGGGGCACTTTGACGATGACAAGACAGATTCCCGGCAACCTCTGATAGTCCGTCGGGTCCGTGAAAACAACAGAGTTCGGGGAGCCCTGTTCCTGTCTGGAGGACACGCTTTGTTAAGTACAGACTTGTACCATAACCGGTACATTATTACGCTGTTTTAATTATATTACCACATTTCATCCCCCCGACAATGCTGTGGTTGTTAGAGTTCTCATTTACAGATGGAGAATGAGATTTACAGATTTACAGGTAAAAATGAGATCTCTTGTCTTATCCTGTAAGTGACATTCTTCTGCATTCTAAAAAATCTGGACTTACCTGCCCTGAAGGAATGATGGCATCAGGTGTAAGAAGCTGAAATCCCCGAAGGTTCTTCTGAAGTCCGTGCTTTCCTAACTCTCTCTTACCTACCGGACTGTATCAGTCTATCAAAATTGTAATACTAAAAATCAGTTCAACAGTTTCTGGATTGGGTTCCACTCGGAGCCGTCACAGGGACCATCTTTTGGCGTGGTGTCTGTTACTGGAATGAAAACAAGATGTCTTCTGAGTCTACCTCTTCTGAGGTTGTATTCATCACTTAGATGTTTGCCTCGTGGTTCCATGTTATCGGAAAGACGGTAAGCTAGTAGTGTATAGATAGTAATTTTCCTTTATGGATGTGCCTTTGCTTTCCTCTTTATACATGGGAATTTAAATGAGATTTGAGGGTGATAATTTTCCCCCTCAAATTCCAGAATGAGTTGAGAAACAGATATTGCTGTCAGACAGGGAATGTGGTTGCTGATAAAGCTGGATAAACAAATACTTTACTTACTAAGAACACGGGTAGAATTTATATGACTAATGCTTTGGGGACCATAAATGTGTTTTGGTAATGTATGTTTGTGGGCTGACAGGAGCAAGGCATGAGGAAAAATGCAAAATCCAATCCCAGTCCCGTTGTCAAACAACTTCCAATTATATGGAAACCCTGAGTACTCTGAATGAGTTGAGAATGCATCCAAGGACTATCTGTATGTGCTGTCCAAGAACTGGTATGGCTGAATTGTTCACTCTGTAACACTGGGGTGGGATTTGGAACCCACAGAAGATTCACTTATTGGTGGGCCTGATGGCATAGAGTCAGGATGCGCACGTGTAACATGAAAACACTCTTCGTGTGAGAGTGAGGGAGAGACAACTTGATGTAAGGAGAAAAATCACACGGATATCTTTCTCAGATGAAGGGCACCTGGTGACATTCTTTTTTCTTTTTTTTCTTTCTTTTCCCTCTCCCCAGCCCCCTCTTGCGACAGGCCTGTGATTGAGACCCCAGGTGGCCCAGCAGTTTTCCTGCTCCTGTGTGACACAATTGCAAACCCTGACTTAGCATCTGTGGCATCATTGGAGCAGCACAGAGATGTGGAATGGCTCACCTAGATTTTAAAGTCAGTTGACATATCTGATTTCCTCATTCCCTACTCCTCAGATATTAGAAGAGACATAAGAAATTCTTATTTACTGCAATTGAAATGATGATCAAATTCACTGAAATCATGCATTTGTTATTTTTTGTCAGGTTTATTCACTCCCATAATCAAAATGTGGAACATTCTTCCTCACTCACCCAAACTCCCTCATGTCATTTTGCTGTTGATGCCCCCCACCCCACAAACCTGGTGTGATGTCTTTGGCAACTGCAGAGATGCTTTCTGTTGTCCTGTCGCTGCCTTTTCCAGAAGGTCATACAATGGGGTTGCACAGTGTGTATGTAGCCTTCTGAGTCCAGATTCTGTAATTGAGCACAATACACTTGAGACTTAAATATATCTCTAGTTCTTTTGCTATAAAACAAAGGAACTGTTTCTGAGAACTATTCCTTCCGTTGATGATGCACTGCATTTTACTTATTAAATTATCAGTTGAGAGACATGGGGTTTATTTTCAGTTTGGGATAATTACAAATAAAGTCACACTATGAAATTTCACATCAAGGGTTTGTGTGACTAGGTATTCATTTCTTTTAAATAAATACTGAGAAGGGGGGCACCTGGGTGGCTCAGTTGTTAAGTGTCTGTCTTCAGTTCAGGTCATGATCCCAGAGTTCTGGGATCAAGTCCTGCATCAGGCTCCCTGCTCAGTAGGAAGCCCGCGTCTCTCTCCCAATCTCCTCGCTTGTGTTCCCTCCCTTACTATCTCTCTCTGTGTCAAATAAATAAATAAAATCTATTTTAAAAAATATCTCTAAATAAATACTGAGGAAAGGGATTGCTGGTACAAAGGGTACCTAGATGTTTAATACTATTACAGATTGTCAAATTGTTTTCTGAAGTAGGTTACCGTTTTGCATTTTCGCCTGCAATGTATAGAGTGACCAAGTTTCTCTCCATCATCACCAGTACCAGGTTGTTTCATTTCTTTTAAAAAAAAAGTATTTTAATCATTTGTACTGAGTTGAATTGGGGTTTCCTCAAAGATATGTGTATCCAGAACTTCAGAAGGAGACCTTATTGAGAATAAGGGTCTTTGCAGTTGTAAATAAGGTAAAAATCTCAAGATGACATCCTACTAGATTAGAATAGAAGTCTTAATTAATGAAAAGAAGTGGTAACAAAGAGAGACACATAGGGAGAATGGCCATGTGAGGAAGGAGGCATGGACAGAGGCAAAACTGCATCTACAAACAACGGGATGCAATGAATTGCCCACAGCCAGAAGACAGGAGGGTGGTATACAATGGATTCTCCTTGAAAGCCTCTAGAAGAAGCCGACACTGTCGACACCTTGATTTCAGACCTTTGGCCTCCAGGACTAGGAGATTATACATTTCTGTTGTTTTAGATCACCCAATTTGTACTCATTTATTAAGGCAGCCCTAAGGAAATTAGTACTACCATTCAAATCCACATTGATAGATAGTAGTGTCTCATTGTGATTCTAAGTTACATTTCATTAATGACTGAAATTGAGTGCTCCTATGGGCACCTGTGTACAATAGGCAGTCTGTTCAAAGTTTTGCCCATTTAATTTTTTTAAATTATTGAGTTGAATGTTGTTCATGCTTTATGCATAGAAGAGTTTTAATGATTATATTTTTCAAATTCTCTTCCAGAAGGTGTGTTAATTGCATTTTTACTTTTTACCTAATGATTTTATTTATTTATTTATTTGAGAAAGAGAGAGAGAGAGAGCAAGCACACATAGGGAGAGGAAGAAGCAGACTCCCCACTGAACAGAGAGCCCCAGGCGGGGCTCCATCCCAGGACCTTGAGACCATCACCTGAGCCAAAGGCAGATGCTTAACCCACTGAGCCACCCAGATGCCTCTCCTTTTTATTTTCTCATAGTGAATTTTAGATAGCAGAAATTTTTAATTTGTTGAAGTCAAATTTGCCAGTTTTTTCTCTCTGTGTGTATGTGTGTGTATATGTGTGTGTGTGTGTGTGTGTGTGCCATTTCTGAGAATTTTTTATCTAAATCAAAGGTACAAAATATATTTTGTACAAATATATTTTGTGAATCCAGCTGTACAAAATATATTTTGTACAGCTGGATTCACACCATCACTTTCCTTGGCACCCAAAGGTACAAAATATATTTTAGGTATCGTTCTAGAAATTTCATATGTTTACATTTTACATTTAGGCTTATAGGCAGCTTCAGATAATTTTATTTTATGGGTGTTGTTATAGTTCATGTTTAGATGTGATTAAATTAGAAGATTATTCATTTAATAGTATTTTTGGACTAAAATCTACCATTTTGCCTGTTCTCCTTGTTCCAAATCTTCTTTGATCAATTTGTCCCCTTTATCTGCCTGCATTTAGATTCTTTAAATTTTTAAGATTCCATTTTATTTTCATTCTTGGCTTCTTATACTTTCTTATGTTTTTTTGTTTGTTTTATTTTGTTTAGTTTTGTGATCACTCTAGGATTTATCATACAGCTTTCTAATTAATCACAGTATACTTTTTTGAAGAACAACGGACATCTTAGTAGAGTTGAAGTGATAATTAGAGAGCACTGGGTTCAACTATTATTTTTTAAAAATTTACTTCCCTGCCTTCTGCCCATGATAAGGGTCAGCCTTCTAAAAAGCAATTAGGTAAAGACTTTTCAACATGTTTATTACTGTACTAGACCCTGTGGGAGACACTGCAATTTGAGGGAGGGCTTATATATTATCAATTCATTTTTATATATCCAATATGTAGCATGCATTAGGTGCCAGATAAGTATATTTTTAATTGTCTGCAGTTTAACAAGTAGTAATTGATGTGTAATAAAATACAAATACTTAAGGATAAATTTTGATGAGTTTTGACATATTTATACCCCAAAACTCATTTCTAAAATTATGACAATGAGTACATATCATCCTTGAAATTTCTTCCTGTCTCTTTACAACCTACCCGTCTTTTAACCCATCCATCTTCTTATTCCCAGGAAACCTGTTTTCTCTCAATACAGGTTTGTTTGCATTTTCTAGAATTGTACATAAAAATCATGTATTTTATATTAATTACTGTGGTATGCTTTCTTTCTAATCCTAATTATTTTGATTTTTGTCCTTTATATTGTGCTTTAAGTAGATACTATCTTTTTATTGCTGAGCTGTACGCATATGCCCCTTGCTGTAGGATGTTTGGACTCTTTCCAACTTTAGCTATTATAAAGAAGTTACTATGAACATTCATGTTCAATTTTGTGCAGACATACAATTTCAGCTTTCTTTGGTAAACAGGAGTGGAATGTCTGGGTGATACAGTAGGGATGTATTTAAATTTCTGTTGACTTATACTCCATTCATCACCACTGTGTTGACCAATTTTGAAACACTCTTGTTTTTTACTTAGTGTTAAAGAGAATGTCTTGTCTTTGAATCTTTTATTTTGCTGTTGTCCTGTCAATGTCTTCATCATCAGCCTTGCTAGCACTTAAAAAATAAGTGGGCAATCATTGCAAGTGTTCATGCTATCCTCTGGGACAAAAATTCTGGATTTATTTGGCATTGAAGTAATTAATGACAAAGGATTTACATAATAATTTCAATGCTAATTGATTTGCTATGTCAATATGTCTTTTGTAACTACCTAGGAACTACCAGTGATGACTAAACAATGAATGGCACATTTATCTGCAGCATTAGTCTACTATGATGTATTTTCAAGAAATATAATTTGCAGAATTTAGCACAATAGGACAAGTATCAAAATATTCTAAAATAGTATTTCTAAAATAGTTCTAAGATAGTATTTCTTAACTGCTACTAGACATCTACGTATCATCAACCTCCCCTCTCTTCCTCCTTCCCTTTCTCTTTCTTTCTCTCTTTTCTTTTTGCCTTATGCCACAGCTGGATTCACACCATCACTTCCCTTACTCATGTATCTTTTTTTTTTTCTTTAAGCTTTGGTTATGCAATTTTTTTTCCAATTTATTTATTTTCAGAAAAACAGTATTCATTATTTTTTCACTACACCCAGTGCTCCATGCAAGCCATGTATCTTAAGTGCAGAAAATGTAGACTGAAATAAAATTAAGTTAGTTATCTTTATACAGATTGACTTTTCTTTACTTTTCAATTAGATTGTCTTTCCCAAGAAAGACATTGATAAAGCAATTGATTAAAATGAAGGATGAGTGGATACATTTTCACATGAATCTAATTGCGTAGTGGTTTATTGAGAAAGTGAGATGGGAAAAGTAGTGGGAATGTTGAGGTCTATGTCCTAGTTTGGCTATTTTCTCCTTGTTTATATAAACAGATTTACTTCTCCCTGAGCTACAGTTTTTTTATTCTGTAAATAAATGAGCTGGAGTATCAAGGTAATTTTCCCCAGAGTTCAGCAGAGGTACTTCTGTGGGGGTACCAATTGTGACTTGAATTTCATTTCTAAATTATGTTTAACTATTAAAAAAAACCCACACAAACACTGGAAATTGCATGTTTAAATGTGTTACAATATAATTTTTACACCTTGTGGCTATCGTGGAGCAAATACTGGGTTAACTACCTTTTGAGTGTAAGGGAGTAACATCTCTTCTGCGTTCTTTGCTTAATTAAACATTGCACGACTGGATTGTGTTCTACTAAAATTCATCTTGAAACAGTCATGCCCAATGTTATGGGATTTGAACGTTAGGGGGATGAAGTCATGAGGGTGGGACCTTTTTGATGGGATCATTGCCCTTATAAGGAGAGACATCAGTGAGTCTGCTCTCTCTCTCTCTGCCATGATAAGGACACAGAAAAAAGACCATTAACTATCTGTGAGCCAGGAAGAGTGTTCACCAGAAACCAATAATGCTGGCACCTTGAATTTGAACTTCTAGCCTCCAAAATTGTGACAACATAAATTTCTGTTGTTTAACCTCCCAGTCTAGGTATTTTGTTATGGTAGTCCCAACTGACTAAGACACTCTTTTTTTTGAGTACAACAAAATACGATTTCTTCTGCATTCTTTACTCAATCAAACAATGTCACTATGTACAGTTATTTATTAAATGTGCAAATCAGAGTTGTATTGATACTGGGCAAACAAAACAAAACCAAGAAATAATTAGTATGCCATGGGCTTTATAATACTGTAACACTCATAAATGTCCCAATTCAAAATTACATATTCACTAAAATGACCTTATTTTTCTATATACTTTCTTATTAAATAAGTGTCACTTTACATGGCATTGCATATAATATTTTAATTTTATTTATGAATAAGTCCTCTTTCTATTATGCACATATACATATAAAATGTGTAAAACTACATACAAGTAACCTTTCACAAAAATATTCTACAATACGAATGTGAAATCCGTGGAGATATTTGGTCTCTAAGATATTTTGTATTTTAATCTTGATTGATTTCCACATCAGCGGTAGAAAAGTTTTTTAACTCTATACCAAGGTGATATATTCTCAGGGATGAGTTACTAGTAACTTTCTTCTTCAATGAGGTCAGTGTCATACTGAGCTGTTGGAAATTCCTGCTGGAGCATGTAGAATAGGGTGATTTCGTTCAGGAAGCTGAAGAAAAGCTTCAAAAGAAAGTAGGTAAGAACCCATGCCTAGCAGAGAATTTATGGTGAAGCTGAACATTTTTAACGTAAAATAGCAAAATTAAAGAATACATACCGAATAAGTCCAGTTAGAACTGGTACTTATGTGAGGTCCTGAGTAAGCAGGGTCAGGAGCCCTTGGTCCAGAAAAGTATTCTCATAACACACACGGTGGAGATCATAGAAGAGTAACATCCAGAGATGCAGGTCGAGAAACTGGTCTTTCCCGAGTGTCTACTCTATGCCTGAGACCTCACAAGGTTCAGGAACACAAGTGATCATGCATATTACCACACAGAAAGAAGAGTAAGGCTTTGGGGTCTTCTCCCTGAAAATACTTCCTGGGTCTACAGAAATTTCCTAACCTCTGACCAACTGATGCTCTGCAGATCAATAAGTATTGAAAGGTATGGCTTTGCCTCACTAACTTCGCCATTATTAGGACTTTTTAGGCAAAAGGCTTGGTTACCTACTCCTGCAAAATGCTAGTTGCATCCAATTTTGCTTTATTTGTGTAACTGAAGAATTAGTCTGGTAATTTTAGCAAAACAAAGGAAAGATTTCCTAATTATTTTCAAGTACTATAAGCCCATAAAAGGTAAAAGTAATAGTGAATAAACTTGACTATCCATCAAAATAAATCGCCATTTCTTTAGTAATTCTTCTACAGAGAAATTCCTATTTCCCTGTCTCAGTGTTTCCTAGCTTGAGTCTGAACAGAAAGAAAGTCTTAAACATGGGTTTAACTTGATTAAGGTGAAGATAAGTTATAATACAATCTACTGATAAAAATTGGTTACTTGTTATGCTCCACAAATAAGTGAAACCATACGATAATTGACTCTCTCTGCTTGACTTATTTCACTCAGCATAATCTCTTCCAGTCCCGTCCATGTTGCTACAAAAGTTGGGTATTTGTCCTTTCTGATGGAGGCATAATACTCCATAGTGTATATGGACCACATCTTCCTTATCCATTCGTCCGTTGAAGGGTATCTTGGTTCTTTCCACAGTTTGGCGACCGTGGCCATTGCTGCTATAAACATTGGGGTACAGATGGCCTTTCTTTTCACGACATCTGTATCTTTGGAGTAAATACCCAGTAGTGCAATTGCAGGGTCATAGGGCTCTGAAAAACAATCTGAGGGTTTGGAAGGGGCAGGGGGTGGGAGGTCGGGGTACCAGGTAGTGGTTATTATAGAGGGCATGGATTGCATGGAGCACTGGGTGTGGTGAAAAATAATAAATACTGTTATGTATGTTATAAATAAAAAATAAATTGAAAAAGTAAAATAAAATTTTCATATTTAAAGTAAAAAAAATTGGTTACTTGGTATTCTGGAAAATGAAAGAATTTGTTAAAACATAATTTTCAGAGTTATGTGTATTGAGATGAAGCCTCATTATAAACATGCATTTATAATAATTTCCTAATTATTTATTTTATAATATCGGTATAGCATCTGTTCTGTTTCAACTCTTCAACTTTCTTAGCACAATGTGAGAACGCGTTGGAGAAAGAATATAAGTAGACGCAGTACATTTTATAATGAAAGTAATTTAATTGACGTTAGTAAGACACCTTTTCACTTTTCAGGGTGGTTCAATGTAGATTCTCTAAATTCCAGACCATGATTGTCATTAAGCATTGCCACCTTACTCTGGGCACAGAAAAGGATCTCAAATCTGATACAAAATCCTCTTCTTAAATCTGTTTGTGTGACCTTTGAAAAGTCAAATCAAATCTATGGGATTTATCATCCACCTCTGGAAAAATAAGGAGTTAAGCTAGATTATCACTAAAGTTCTTTCCAGTTCTAATATTCTGCAAAATTGAGTTGGAGGAACATTTCCTCTTAACTTAAGAAGATATAGCTGACCTTTCTAGAGCTGCAAGTTTGTGCAGAGTATGCTGGGCACTTTGCACTCACTTTTTCACTTAATGTCTCTCTGAATGCTGCAAGTGTTTCTACAGATGATGAAATCGAAGCTCAGAGAGCTTAACTAGCTAGCAATATGCTCCAAAGCCCATGTTTTTCCTACTACATTGGAAATTACACATTTTCCTCCAATGACATGCAGATCAGGGTGCATAATAGAGCTGTGAACAACAAGAATGTGTCAGAATTATTAAAATTAGTAGCATTTATACATGAAATGTTAAAAACAATCTTTACTTGAAAAATTCCCGTCTTAAGCAATATCCAGTTTGATCTTTATGCAGTCATTGTGGAGAGCAAAACTGAAGTAGGAAGAGCTCAAGGCTCAGCCTAAGAAAACCCTGACTTAAAACTCTACCCCTGCTATTCTCCAGATGTATGATTTGGTCAAACTCTTGTGTCCTTAAGCAAGACAGACCTTACAGTGTTTGCGTGGGACTTTATCTGCAGTTCTGTCCTGATGATGTTGATTTGATTTGCTTGGTGCTCAACCAATATATTTTGAACATTCAGAGTACAAATATTGTGTTGCTGACATATAATAACTTAATGTGATTTGGTTAGCTCCACTGGGATTCTTTACATGACAGATTCAGAAACTAATACCTAGAGAGGGGTGGTAGTAGTTAGTCACACAGAGAAGTTCAGAGACATACATGGAACACAGCTATTCCTTTGGTAATAAAGGAGAGAATTCACTTTCTCTTCCTTGAACCACATACACTTTTTACATAGTGTTAGTTAGTTTGTTGTTTTTGTACACTGGGCGTTGAGGAGAGGTATGGTTCCCAAGCTGCCATTTGTGATTATCTAAGGATCCATAATAATTATGCTGGTCACTTCTATGTGCATAAGGGAGAGCAGCAATCACCTTGAAGCAGATTTTCGTGACTATGGGAGGCATCATTTAGAGGTTTTCTTTCATTTTCATTATGCAAATAGGAGTTGAGTAGATAAACAGATGCTTAGGTGGAAGGATGCAGTGGATTTGCAGTGGCTTGGAGAAAGCTGCCTGCCTTTCCCCAGAGCCCTCAGATACAAACTGTCGAGTGGAAGTGGATGATTTCCACTGGAGGACAGACATGTCTAGGAAGGAAGGGAACACAATGCCAGTCCTTATAGCCTCAAATGCAAGAGGGGGAAAATTGTTCCTCTGAACCAGGTGACCCTATTACTGATCTGCTGGGGGGAAGTAGTATCAGGAGTCTGAAAAAGGAACTCCCTGAGAGAGAAATAGGGATTGGGATCTGTGCTAAACAAAAAGGCCTGGTGAAGGATGACTGGTTAGATCGTTGTGAAAGGTAAACATTAGAATGGTGTGGGAAAAGGTGTCTGAGCAGGTCACACTGAAAAGAGCGGCGAGCTTGAAGTCTGACGAGAGGTAGCATGACACCGCCAGGAGGAATTTTTTACTTGCAAGTTACTATTGAAACAGAGGACAGTTGTTCAACTGTGTAGGGCCAGTCCTCTAAATGGCGCGCGTAGCAACAGCCAAAGCAGTTATGCCAGTGGGTGGATTTACCATTTCTCTTGGAGAAGGAAGACTCCCTCTTAATCAGGGGAGATAGGTGCTTGATTGTCATTTGTAAAAATGTAGGAGATGTGAAAGCATGTGTGTTTTGAGGGAGGTAAGCCTTTCTTATACTTGGTCATTGTTGCCCCCAGGGCAGGCAGGACAGGAAAGAGAGTGCCTTTGGGGTCGCAGAAAGCTTGTTACTATCGTTTTGAAAGGGAGACCTCCTCTTCTCACGACTAGGTTGGGTAGAGATTACACAGGTGTCCCCTCATGCTGGGCTTGATTACACAGCTCGCCTCTGTACCTGGCATGCACAAAAGCATGCTTCTGGCATGAAAGCCTCTGCCTTCAAGGGCCTTGCCTCTCCAGGGCAAAGCCCTTCCCGAGAGCCATGATTAGTGATATAAAGAAGCTCTTTGGAATAATCACTTGGAAAATCTGTGGAATTTCGAAGGAAAGATTCCATCCTGTCAGTATGAAGGAAAGTTTCAATAGAGGGATTTGTAACAGAAAGTCCATGAATGAGGCAAGAAAGTCTGACAGAGAAAGACGCAAGTCTCCCGTTCTTTTCTTTGTTCTTCCTCTTGGGGGAACAAAGAGAATAGAGTAGTTTTATTATTTACTTTGCAGAAGTGCATTTGTATATAGAAAACAGATGTTTATGTGCCAAAAGAAATACATAACGTATATATTAATTCCTTTATAGAGAAACAACCTTATTCTCTGGAATCTAAGGCACATTTTCTTTGCATATAACAATTATTTTCCCTTGAAAAGCAAACTACTTTACAAAAATGAGGCAGTAAGTTTTAGTGGCATCTTAAGTCGACTATTACAGCTTTAAAAATGTCTTGGAATAAAATTCAGGGCTTTGGTATTCAGTTAGCTTTTAATTTCGCTTCACTGAAACTGGTTTTCATTACTATGGTGACATTGAAAGGAAACCCCCAGAAAGCACGGAATGATATTTTTTCCCCATTGGTAAGAGAGCACATTCCGGTGCCTTGCTGCTTATTTATCTTGTGAATATTTGGGCTCTCCTTCTGTTGAATATTTATTCCTCTGATGGATTTTATTTTTCATTCAGAGTGTCAAGAATAACTCTATTTAAAAGTAGCTCAGCATCAAGAATAGAAGTCTTTTCTGTGCCTGTTTTATCCCTTTTACTGACTCTGTAAAAGTAGAGTGATTGCAATTGTTACTTCCCTCCTTTTCTCCGAACCAGTTTGGTACTCAGGTTGTGCTTTTTAGAAAGACATGGCAGTGCTGGAAGCCAGGGTGATAAACCACACAGACGAATGCCACAGTCCTCGCGTCGTACTGTAGTTTACGTGTGCTGCACAACTGCTTTCATTGTTAACATCTTTGAATACATGTTTAATAAATACTTCTTTACTCCCCTGAATCTCAGAAGTATGTTCTGTGAAATTCCAGTACTCTGATTCCGCTGTAGGATGTCAGTGTTTCGAAACACACATTAAAAGAAAATTCTCTAAGTCAAAGAGTCAGTAGAAGTAATCACTCAAGTGTCTGTCTATCAAATGGCAAAGTCTAAGTCCTAGGCATCAGTTACGTACCAAAGACTGAGGAGTGTATTTTATCATTCTTTCTACATTTCCCCCTCCAGAAACTATTTCTCATTTGTACTATCAGTTGCTTGTTTCTCACAATTCTGATGAGAAAACATAATCAAATATAGTTAGGATCTGAGATAATCCACTTATCCCAGTCAGCCTCAATTCTCTGGTAAGTAAATAAAAACATCTAATATTGGTCAGTGGTAATAATGGATATTATGTGATTCCATTGGACGTTATCTTTAAATAGGGTTACACATCAGGACATTGTAGAATACCATAAGGCCACAGTAGAGGACACTGTGTGTACAAAATTATAACAAAATTCCAAATTTTGCTTCTTCAGAAAACTTCAATAGTGAATAAAAAAGAATAATTTTATTTATTTAAAGATTTTATTTATTTGGTGACAGAGAGATGTCACCAAGATGGTGACAGAGAGCATGAGTGAGCACACACCCAGAGCAGAGGGAGAGGGAGAAGCAGACTCGCCACTGAGCAGGGGGCCGGATGTGGGGCTCACCTCAGGATCCTGGGATCATGACCAGAGCTGAAGGCAGATGGTTAACTGACTGAGACACCCAGGTGCCCCCCAAAAAGTGTAATTTTACTAGTGACTATGTGCTCCTTTTCATCTTGTATCTTAGACTAGTCCAAGCATGATTTAACATCTGTAGTAACTGTGCAGATCGCGGTGACTGACTTCAGATCACAGTTAGTTTTCCCTGATCTAGACTGTAAGCTCTTGGTTAGCTCTTACATGGAATAGATTTGTTCAATTTTTCTGCCTTTTATGAATCTTGTGTGCGTTGGGGTTGGGGGGGAGTTCACATGAGTGAGCAAATTCAAATCAGTTTTCAGGGTGGGGGGTGTGAGGAGATTAATGTTGATTTTATCGAAATTAACTACATTAATCCTAAGAGCAATACAATGACAACGGAATTCAAAATACTGTAACTGAGAGATGAAAATCCCAACTCTTAAAAAATTTAAATAATTTCCTACTGTCACTTGATTTTAGTGATTCATCCACAGATCTCTAAATACTAAATCAATGCTCTTCCACTGGCTATCTGAGCACCCTTGGGCAATAAGAAAGACAATAAAATAAATACTCAAGCCCAAAAGTTCACCAGAATAGTGTCCAAAAATATGGTGCCATCATTACCGTCTCTATTACTTCATATTAGTGTTTCATAATGGCCTTTTTTCTAAAGAGGCAACTGGAAAACTTTTTACTTTATATGATAAACTTCATTTGACAAAAAAAGAAGCAGGCGAGGAAGAAAAGTAGTTGAGAAAAAAAAATATTCAAAGTTAGAGGAGGGGAATGAGCATAAGAGGGCAAATGATGGCAAATGCCCAATCTTAGCCCAGGGTGGTCTGAGTTGCGTGCCAGGCTTGGGGGGAAGCATTGCCCCAGATGCAAGGAATAATTTGTTTCCCTAAATGCCTCCGGGTTTCTCCATGGAAATCTGCCTCTTGGGAAATCTTCCTTCCTTTCTCCCTGACTTTATTACCGCAATCTCTCGCTGTGGTCCTGGCCAACCAGGCCACCTGATGCCTGAAGCCCAGAAAGTTTATAATGCTGGAAAGGAGCAATCTCACCTCATTTGTCATCTCAGAAACTAATTACTGTGCAAAATGGTCATTTTCCCCAGAATTTATCCTGTTTTCACTCTATTTGGAATGACCAAAACAACTCAAGGGTTGAACTCAGTTCAACTTCCCTTTTTCCTTTGGATACCCACAGGTAAGATAAGATGTTTGAACAACATACATTTCCTCAAGGTCATTTTAGCCAGCCAGCAGGTATCATAGAGGGCAGTTCATTTATGTGAACCTAAGCAGTAAAGACTGGCAATATTATGCAAAGTTCCTATAACTCAACATAAAAATAGAACATTCCTCTAACACTGGTCCAGAATAGCCATGGAATTGAGGTCCTATTATTCAGGAGGTACAGAAGTTAATGGTGAGCATTAGTTTGGTTAATGCTGAAAGAAAACATTTGTGTATTGAAAATGTCACATTAAAAAATCCAAATTTCTATCTTCTCTTGAAAAACTGGAAGATCTGACAAAACTATGCCTGCATTTCAACATGATGTCTTTCCACTTGACCTTGGACTTAACATTGGAGATCTCTTTGGGTTGGGCATGAGCTGTCTAGTTTAGTTTCTACCAAAGGTACAATACAATCATACCCACTTAAATTTTGTTATATTCTCTCAGCTCTGTTAATTATCACCTCCTATGGTTATTGGATTTTGCTAACCTTGCCTTAGGGAAAATGTCAAAGGTGGATTAAAACATTAGTGTTGAAATGTTAAGTGGTACAGTTTAATGGATTTTGAACGGGAGAGGTAATCTAACTTTTCTTCTCTCTATTTTCTTTCAAACAACTTCTGTGGGGTAGTCATTGTATAGGCAATATAAATGCCTCCTTTCCTTTAATTTTTATATGAACGCTTCAAAAATCTCTATTCACATTATATGATGGAGATACAAGACCTGAGAAAGTAAATAGGATCCCAGGGTCAGGTGATGATTGAACTCAGTCACGGAGAGTCTGGTGCCTGTGACATAGCCTGAAGACATGGATTGGAAGCAGAGTTCAGGCTTTACTGGGAGGAAACGTACAGTTTATGGAGAATGTTATGGGTTTCTGAGTGCAAGACCAGCTTCCCCCCCCCCCCCCGGTACTATAAATTACCCCCTCCAGAGCTCCGTTTCCTCAACTATACCTTTGCAGAATAGTATTATTCCTCTTTATCTCTTCTCCCTTCCAGACTTTGACATACCTAGCTGTGTGTTCTCTCCTAAAAACATCCTAAAAGTTTATAAAATTTTACATGTGCTCATACTTTTCCTTCATCCTGACCAGACTTTTTCTTCATTGGTTTCATTCTCCCTCCTTTCTAAAGTACTCTCTGAACTGTGTAGATGGAATGAACTGAGTCTTTAGTACCATGACTGATCTGCTATAACATTCATCACATTTTATTACAGCTAGTTCTTTATATTTGATGAATTTTCTAAATTTTAAACTACTGACAATAAGCATTTTATACTACTTTGAATTCCCAGGAACTACAGCAGCATATGGCAATTAAGAGAATTTTAATTAAATTGGAGACCGAGTAAAGGAATATATCAATGAAATAATATATGCAGTTCTATATTGATCTTGAGACAGTTAGTAGTCAGTTATTTGTATAACCAGTTCGTTGGTTTTGCTTATATTTTTTTGTAGCTGAGTGCCATGAAAACAGAAAGCTGAGTACATTTGAAATAATCAGATTTTTAGGTCATTTAATAAGACAAAAATTAATTAGATTAAGATGGGTATATATTAGTGCTGATACTCTGAAAGTGATTCTTTTCTTTGGAGGGGGTAGGGCAGAGGGAGAAAGAGAAGGAGAGAATCTCAAGCAGGTCCCACACCCAGCACAGAGCCCTTTATGGGGCTTGATCTCAGGACCCTGAAATCATGACCTGAGCCAAAACGGAGAGTCGGGTGCTTAACCAACTGAGCCACCCAGGTGCCCCTCTGAAAGCTGTTCTAATGAAATATGAATATATGGTATCAAGAGGCAAGAAGACTACCGGTTTTTCTCTCAAACTAGTGAACAAGTAAAATGTTGTATTTTGTATCATATGAATATAAGAATTATTTTCTCAAAGGTGTCATGATGTGAAAACAAAACAAAACAAAACACCAGACCTGAATTTTTAGGAATGCCTATCTGAACTTTTTAAAAAGTTAAGGAGAAATTTATTGAGCACATTGAGTGCCCCCTGTCAAGACTAGGAATTGAAAGACCCTGATCCCTGAAGAGACATGATTCTTCTTATTCAATAATCAAAGTTGTTCAGTAGAATATTGTAATAGATTATCAAAAGTGGTATCATCGTGATTATTCTATTAATTAGCTCTGTGTTCTTTAATAAGCTTAATCTTATAATCTACTTGTTCCATTTTTTTTTTTTAATCAATGAAGCAGGTTAGTTAAATTACATACAATTTAGGGCTTTTAGCTCTGGCTTTTACCAGCACTTTATGGAAGGATCTTCTAATTTCTTTAAGCATGCCTCCAAAAGAGCTGAATTTATATTTGTTTTCTGAATATTTCTAGGTATGTTCTATAAATCCATGATTCCAAAACTATGTTTTGAGGCATCCTGGAGAACCACACAGAGGACTTGGGAAAGTTTAAATTTTTCGAGAAAAAAGGAGAGTATTCAATATCTGTTAGTAACTGTTTATACTAGCTTGATATATTTCAGTTTCAACATTGGATCCCATTATGTATCTTTTGATGATGTCATTGTGAAGCTGTGTTTTTGTTGGTTGCCATAATAAAATGCAAGTACCAATATAAAGCAAGAGAATCACTGCAGAATAAGAAAGTAAGATGGTGGTGGGTGTCCAATCTGACTCCAAGGTTTGAGAGGGGGTAGAGCCCCCAAATCAGTTTTTGTCTCAGTAATTGTGACAATGTAAGAGTAAAATGAAATTATTATTTCATTTTAACATAAAATATTTGTTCAAAACTCTATTAAGTTATTAGGGCAATAAGTACTTACTAAGTTGTTTGAAACATTTTAATGAATAAATGGAATTGTTAGAAACTTCTTCGACCTAAGGTGTTCCATTAAAAAAAAAAATGATTGGTGGGATGTTAAATGAACCGTTTACTAAGCGAGTTTAAAAACAACCAGTATAAGTCATTCCAAAAAGAATTCTGTTAGCATATATAAGTCTATTGGGGTCAAGCTTTTGTTCAACAGATTAAAATATTTATGTTGAGAAAGAATATATTTTTTCCATAGATTTAGGTAGCTAGTTAATGGCAGGCTGTCTCATCTGTCTGCAGTATCTCTACTCATGGTAAAAAGATAGACTACTTCTTATTCTCAAATTCTTTTACAAAATACATATTTCTATAGAAAGGTTAAAAAGAAAAGAAAAGCAGCTGCTAAACAATTTCCATAATTACAGAAATTAGGTGTGCTCTCCACTCTCTTGGTGGATTGCCAGTGTGTCCAGCTGGTAGAAACAATTGGTCAGCTAGGCATGGAGAAGAGCACATTGATTTTTACAAAAGACAGAAATGAAGCTTTCATGCATCTAAAGCATTTTTCCATGTGTGTATTTCTATTGTCTAATATCTTTTTCATTATAAAAATATCCATCCATTGCAGTAGACTTAGGGAATACAGAAATGAGAGGAGATTGGAAGTGATTTATGGTTTTATCACTCCAATACATTGTTAACATTTTGGAGTAGATTATACAATTCTTATTATTTTCTAATTAATGAGTATTTTAAAGTATTATTGGAGTCACATTAAATGTAAACTGGATTATTATCCTTTCCTCATCATAAGCATTCTCCATACAAGTATGTGGTGCTTATAAAAATCATTTTAATTGTGGTATATTGTTCTAATTAGCTACACTACCATCAATTACTAAGCTACTTCAAAAAAAATACTGGACATTAGATTTTTTTTAAACTTTACTCTTGTGACATTATAATACTGTTATCCAGTTAAAGATGGATACACAGATGTATTTAGTTGACTCTCCAGAATCGACACTAAACGGACAATAAAAGAATAAAAAAGGTATAACCACAATATAAAAGAAAAGAAGAGGAGATTTTGCTTATGAGGTTGGAGAGAGTAGAATTCTAAACCTTCAGGCAAGGGACTACTCATTGCAGAGGAAATGTGGAAATGGACTTTCTCAGTATTCTGAATAAGAACAACTTTGGAAGAAATGATAAGAAGCAACACAGAAGGCAGTGGGAATGTGCCAAACTATACATGGAAAATCCAAAATTTGAGTTACATCAATAATGCCGCTGCCAGTAATCTATACAATAAGGCTTGACTGTTAACCACTTGGACCATCTTGCATTCTGCAGAACACTCCACCACCAACAGAGGAATGAATTTTGTTTTCAAATCAAAGTGAAATAGTCATCAGTATAACACTGGGACACAAGAGGATTTTTGGTAAATTGAAAATGATTGAAAACATACATAGTATGTTTACATACATACATATAGAATATTTAAACTAGAAATCAGTAACAAATTTATATATGTAAAATCTCCAAATATGTGGAAAACTACACACACATAACTGAATGTCAAAGAAAGCAAAAGGAAAATTTAAAAAAATATTTTAAAAAACAGTGCGAATACTTGTAAGATGCAACCAAGAAAGTGATTAAAGGGAATTTAGTGTTTTCAGGTTTGTGTTAAGAGAGGGAAGGTCTGAAACCAGTGACCTAAGCTTCTGTCTTTAGAAGCTAAAAAAGAAAATCAAAGGAAACTAAGGTAACAGGAGAAAAAAAGAACAGAAAAAAATGAATGAGAAAAATGCACAAACAGCAGAAAAATTCCAATGAAAACAAAATATAGTTGTTTACTAATTTCACCTATATTTATGGACCTCTGGCTAGGCTGATCAAGAAAATCAGAGAAAAAAAACAAAAATTACTGATCTGTGCAATGAAAGAGGCTCAATCACAGTTTCTACTTCTAGAATTGTGGGTGAGAAGTGCAGCATACCCCCAGCAAAATAAGCATTTAACTTGAGAGAGTCATCAAAAATGATCATTTGACATGTATGGAAATTTCTCTAAAGGGGTATAGCATATATAAAAACATCCCTTTAAGTTTTCTGATCATTCTCAGTAAGAACAGCAAAAGTCATCAGTGTTTGAGTTACAACTCCCTCTCTCTCCGCACTGAAGGTCCATCTTACAGTTGCTTACAGAAACTACTTTGGGGCTCTATGCCAGGAGTGGGTAACCAAGAAAATCACTAGGCATGGCTGGGGACAGGTTCTATCTCTTTCAAGCTCCCAGCCTAGAACTGTCTCTGTGGGAGAATGAGCCTCTAATATTTATCATCTCCTACAGCTCCATGTTGCAATGGCTCTTTTCCTAGCTGTTATCTCTTAGAGGACAGACGCATAGCCCCTCTCCTCAACCTGTCCTCTGGCCATAGGGTGAAGATTCTACTTCAGGCTGAGAATACTGAAGCTCTGTCACTCCTGTCACAGCTCACTTGGAAAATATATACCAGCACAGTGTCCCCAAGTACCCACTCACACAGCACAGGTGTCCCTCTGGAGGTAATAGGCCACTGTCCTTGAACTCTGCCCAGATGCAGTGTTACTGAAATTCTGCTGAGAAGGACCTTCATGGCTCCATAATAGTAGTGGCAACAAGCGAAAGGGCAGAGGAACCCCAAGTTTAACAGATAATTAGAGAAAGAGGTAAGCCAAGAAGAGCCTTCCTGGGATTATGGTCAGCCCCAGAGGTCAGCAAGGTTATGCACCATGTACCAGGCTGCACCAGTCAAATAGGGCTTGGGACAAAATTGGGAACTCCATAAACCACACATAGGTCCTCACTGGGACTAAGGACTTATACACAGAGTCTGAGCAAGCACTGGCTGAAAAATAAGTACTCCTAACTGGGGACAGCAACTCCTAGGAAGCCAGATGCTTCACGGGCTGTCCGGAGATGATCGTGCTTACCCAAGGATTCACCCATTCTATAAAATATGTATGCTGCCTGACCCAGGATGTATGTTTTAGCATGATGCTGGATGGAGAAAATAAAAATCAAGAGCAAAGAATAAGATTCAAGAACAAAACTCATCTACAATGGGAAAAACATCAGAATATTGATTTCCATTAGCAGTCAAGGCCAAAAGAACATTGGAATGATCTTAATGTTTTAAATCTCTACAGGGAACGGTCCAACCATTGTAAGCATTTTTCAGAACACGATAAGAGTACATTTCTATTTGTGCATTTAATTGTATTTAAAATTCACAAGAGAATAAAAATATATAAATAAATGCTGAATTCTGTTTAATGATTCGAATGCTGAAGTATTTGGCAAGGGTGTACCTGTGCCTGCAATTAACTTTGAAATGTACCAAAAATAAGTTGTATTCATGGATATGGAGGAGGTTATGTGAGAAAAAATATTTTAACAGTATAATCTAAGTGGTGGAATACAGATGTTCATAGCACAGTTTTTCAAGTTTGTTTGGCGTTTGACTTTTTCTTAATTTGAGAGGATAAACCTGACAACATTTTTTTGGACAATATATAGCAACTGGCACTCATATTCACACAATGGAAAAGTTACAGCGGAGGGCGAAATGACTGACAGTTTGAAAACAAGTGTGTCAATTCAGTTAGCGTAGTTAACACACACTTAACAAACCCATCGTTCATTAATTTCTCTGAATTTACCCGAGAATTGAGAACACATGTTCAAAGGCTAGTGTCAATCAGCTTTCAGAGTGATTACAACAGAAATGTATTCCCTACAGTTCTGAACACTTGAAGTCCAATATCAGGATGCTAATATGACCCTGTTCTGCTGAGACCCTTCTTCCTGGCTTGCAGATGGCCACTTTCCTACTGTTTTCATGTGGCAGAGAGTGAGAGAGTGTCTCTTCTTACAAGACTATTAATCCCATCACGAGGGCCCTAACCTGATGACTTCACCTAAACCTGATTACTTTCCCAAATCCCTATCTCCAGATGCCATCATATTGGGGATCAGGATTTTAACATGTGAATTGGGGGGGGGTACAATTCAGTTCATAGCGACCGATATAAAACTGATTGTTGCAACTTTATCCCTAAAAACCCATGAAAACAATCCAATGTCCATCAAAAGGTAAATGGATAAATAAATTGTGATCTTTACATACCATAAATAGTAGTGAGTAGTAAAGAAGGCTGAATTATTCTTATTTGCAAGAACACAGATGAATCTTAAAACACTGTTATGCTAAAGAAGCCAAATGACAAGAATATATGCTGTATGATTCCATTTATGTGGAAGCCTCGAAAATACATAATGACAATAGAGATCATTAGTTGCCTGGGGCCTTAGTTGGGAGAAATTGAGAAGAGACGCATGGAATTTTGGGGGAGATGATCATGTTCTATATCTTGATTATGGTGTTGGTTACATGAGAGTACACGTTTGTCTAAATTTACTGAATGTGGGCGCCTGGGTGGCTCAGTGGGTTAAGCCGCTGCCTTCGGCTCAGGTCATGATCTCAGGGTCCTGGGATCTAGTCCCACGTCGGGCTCTCTGCTCAGCAGGGAGCCTGCTTCCCTCTCTCTCTCTCTGCCTGCCTCTCCATCTACTTGTGATTTCTCTCTGTCAAATAAATAAATAAAATCTTTAAAAAAATAAATTTACTGAATGTGCATTTATGTGACTTATTTTAGCTAAATTGCATTTTATTTTATTAGTAAAAAAATAATATGGGCAATAAGATTCACTGGAGCTTTCTGATAATGTTAATTTGAAATTTAACTGTAGAGGGACAGTCGTTTAGTGGCTCCAAGTTGTTCAGTTGGTCATGGTGAACTTCATAGCTGTTCAGAGGATGGGGGAATCATAAAATTATAAACAATTTTTTAAAGATTTTATTTATTTATTTGACAGAAAGAGAGAACACAAGCCATCTTTAAATTTAGGATTTCGGTATAGGGAAACTGTTAAGTAATAACTAATAATAATTCACATTTGCATGGCACTTGAAAGTTTAGAACACTCTCTATATAATTATATCATTTACGACATGTATAACTTTTATATTGAAGACAAGGAGAGATGCTTATCCAGTTATGTGTTTTGCCTAAAGAAATTTTAAATGGAGTGAATTTGAGCCCATCTCTGACTGGATCCATGGGGGGCTGGATAATTTGTCAAGGTAATTGCTGTGCTCTTGCTGTTAAACCTTTTTCCTCTCACCATCAGTTGAGATGTGCCTTTTTTGTTCCATTGCTTCTGAAATATTTGTGTTTTGGGTCAAAAACATAAGGATTCAGCTCTTACCTCGGAGCTGATGCTTGGAAGCTTAGAATCATTGCGGGAAAATAAAGTATGTCTGTGTGGAGAGTATGGAGTTGGGCACTTTGAGTGAAATACAATACTGGCATTTGTTTTTAGAGCTCTCAGACGTGCATGTGTATACACATGTGTGCATGTACATGTATATGGGTGCACATGTGTATGAGTGCACACAGGTCTGTGTGGATGTGTCTGTGGTGTATATGTGTATGGTGTATGTCTGTGGTGTATGTGTGTGACTGTGTGTATGCCCATGTTCTCTGTATGGTGAAGAAGGCTTGTGCCGTACTGTGTGGGTTAAGTCAGGTTGGGTTATGTGGTTGCCTTCAGTTGTCTTCAACAAAAGAACTTTGACTCCTGGGTATTTACCCCAAAGATACAGATGTCATGAAAAGAAGGGCCATCTGTACCCCAATGTTTAAAGCAGCAATGGCCACGGTCGCCAAACTGTGGAAAGAACCAAGATGCCCTTTAACGGACGAATGGATAAGGAAGATGTGGTCCATATACACTATGGAGTATTATGCCTCCATCAGAAAGGATGAATACCTAACTTTTGTAGCAACATGGACGGGACTGGAAGAGATTATGCTGAGTGAAATAAGTCAAGCAGAGAGAGTCAGTTATCATACGGTTTCACTTATTTGTGGAGCATAACAAATAGCATGGAGGACATGGGGAGTTAGAGAGGAGAAGGGAGTTGGGGGAAATTGTAAGGGGAGTTGAATCATGAGAGACTATGGACTCTGAAAAACAATCTGAGGGGTTTGAAGTGGCGGGGGTGGTGGGAGGTTGGGGTACCAGGTGGTGGGTATTCTAGAGGGCACGGCTTGCATGGAGCACTGGGTGTGGTGAAAAAATAATGAATACTGTTATGCTGAAAATAAAAAATAAGTTAAAAAAAAAAAAGAACATTGAAACCCAATGTTATAGAATAATACCCATGCTAGGTGGCGCTTCCTGAATGTTACTGTCAGTATTTTAATGATGGCTATGGGAAAAGCAAGTAAAATAGCTTGTTCAGAATATTTTGCTGAAGTTTTAATCCAATGTATGGTATTGTACCTATTTACTGCCATGAATTTTTTGTTCTTTTATGATCAGTTTCCATACACACACACACACACACACACACACACACACACACGTATGCATGTATAAGAGAAAAGATGAGAATGCATGTAGATACTGAATCCTTGATGTGAATACATGTCTTTCAAGTTTAATTAACTACTGCTTGTAGTAAAATAAAATATTTGGCAATGGCAGTCCTTTTCAAGTAAATGAAAGTAATCAGAAAGCAAGTAATAGAGATGAAGAGAGTCAGTCCTTCTTATTTTCTAAAGAAATGCCAGGTCAGCCCACAGGTAAGATTGTTGTGTCTGTGAAGATTACTAAGCAGGTTAGTCCAAATCCCCTTTTGTACTGTGTGCTGAGGGCTAGCTTTCTTTAGTAGAAATCCAGGAAAAAAGAGTAATCATCCTATTAACAACTCTGTTTATCCAATATGCCACAATTTACCTAAGCTGGATTAGTCTCTTCTGCAGAAAATGGGAACTTTGGTGACTAAATAGTCCTTAAAAATCTCCCCATAGTGTAAATTCTTCACAGTCAAGGGTATCTTCTGTTATACCCTGAATCTGCTGCAATGCCCAGCACAGTGCCTATGAGGGTAGGTACATATATACATTTTTAATTAAGCTGAACAACTTTCGGGTTGATGTTGATTTCAAGTATTTAAGAATCAATGCCTTATCATAAAGCATCACTCTCAGGCTTAGTTAGAAAGAACTAGAATCTTCTGTTATTTAAGACAATACACTTTTGCTCACAGTCAATTAGGCCAGACCTATTTTTCCTACAGAACAACCACAAGACAGTGAGACAATAGCATGTCTCTGGAGCCATTCACATTTCCAAGTCTTTAATGTGGGCTAAATATTTTGCTAAAGACATCTACGTATTTTCTCTTTTAGTCTGACTTGACTCCAATTGATAGTCGAGACTCCCAATATCCTCATTTTTAAATTGAAGAGACTGAAACTCAGAAATTTAGTAGCTTGCCAAGGACACAGAGCAAGAGACTGTTAAGAAATGATTGGAGAAACTTATACACAGGAATCCACATTCCAAATGCCTTCAGTAGTCCACTGAACTGATTTATTCTCCTGTTGACAATAGAAATACACTCAATAGTGAACAGTGTCCACTCTTCCTGATCTCACTTTTCCTGTCAATGTCCCACTTTAATTTTGAAAACTAGATTATTTTAAATGCTTGAAATTCATTCATTTATTCACCCATTCATTCATTCATCAGTTATTGTATTTCTTCAATATACCATGCATTATTTTCAAATTTAGGAAATTAGGAATATAAAGAAATAATTTCCTTGTCCTATAGGACCTCACTGATAATTGGGGAGATATTTAGATAAACAGACATATTACAATACACACAAAGAAGAGAAAGCTCTAGCTAACCTGACCTTGGCTGTCAGTGAAAATTTTACCATTAACAACATTGCCAGAGGGTAAGAATATTCTAGGCTGATGGCCAGTGTATGTTACATAAGCTAATTAGAGGTGCTGGGATGTGGCATCTAAGAATTTCTGTGTGGGTTAAGTACCAGGTGAGTAGGTTCGGTAGGAGATGAGAATCGAAGTGAAGGGTCACAGAGCATCTGGGTGGTGCAGTCAGTTAAGCGTCCGACTCTTGATTTTGGCTCAGATTGTGAATTCAGGGTTGTGGGATCGATCCCCCCTTTGGGCTCTGTACTCAGCATAGTCTGCTTAAGTCTCTCTCTGCCTCTGCCCATCCCCCTGCACTTGTACATGCTCTCTCTGTCTCTCTCTCAAATAAAGAAATAATTCTTTAAAAGAAATGTATTTTTTAAAAAAGTGAAGGGCCACAGTTGCCATCAGAAGACTTCAGGTTTCTTGGTAGCCGTGCTGGTGCCAAGGACATACTGAAATGTCCTCAAACACAAAATGTACATCTTTTAGTTTCCGGCCAAGTGAGATGACAAGCAAGCATTGTCGCCCTATCATTAAGGCTCACATTGCCTGCACCTTTAGGAGATGACACTTGAGACTAGAATGTAAGGTGAGAATATAGCATTTCTTGGTGTCGTGATTTCATATTTGATATATCTGCTGGATATGTACCACTGAACATTTATGTTGTTGACGATAAGTACAACAAGGTCTAGTCCCCTCCTGTAGGAGCTGAAAACACTGTCTTTGCAGCCAAAATGCCATTCTGTTCCAACAGGGAGCACCCTGTATTCTAAGTGATCATTGGTCAGTCTATTCTGTGCCCATCTGTATCTTGCAGAAGTGGGAGCCTACACGAGTGCTCTCCTTACAGAGAAGGGCAGAACCAACTGTCATAACTGTATGATTTGTGAGATCATCTGCAGAAGCCATAACCAATGCTGTTCAGGGAAGGTGTCAGATGGTAATGAACATTTATGGGAAATAGATATTAAATACAAATCCTTCAAAGAACACCATCAAATTAAATTGACTTTTAAATAAATCACCTAAAATTTGTGTCAGACTCGGACCAATTAAACATAGGGAAGAATGTGTTGGAATATCAAAGTGGAAGAAAATGAAATAAAAATTTCATAAGTAGATGTGAGTTATGTGGCTACTAATATAGATAAGTTAAATTAGGACTCTGATTTAAGAGGTAGCTGATGTAAATAGCATGGGTTTTGGAGTCAAATAGACCTGCATTGTAATTAGTGCGTCCACCATTATGTGGATAACCATTGGTAAGAGGTCAAGTAATTGATATATAACTTCATCCAGTTTCAGTTACTGTTTCTGTAAAATGAAGAACATAGTACATAATATAAACACTCATTTTATGTATAGGTTGAAATGATGTATCTAAAAGAACACTTATTATAGAGGAGTTCATTGAATACTAGCTGTCCTCAAAATGTTTGTTAACCTTTTGAATAGCATCACATATTTCTAACATGGAAAGCATGGATTTTAGATAAGAGATGTCTGATTTCTAGCTTTAGTGCAATCACTTAACATAGATATATATAGAAATAGTCAACAAACCATAAAGTTCTATATAATATAAAATACATGGCCACTTTTTCATTAGATAGATAATTATTTAACACCCACTATGTGCCAGTTTTATAAGAATCTAGGGAAATGCCAATAAACAAATCACCAGACAATATCCTAATGGAAAGATATGAAATAAATAATTGAAATATAACATTGTGAGTTCTAGGAAATACATAATTTCCTAGAATATAATTCTAAGTTTTAGTGAGAATGTCCAGGTATTATAAAGTATTTTAGATAGGATGACCAAAGAAGTACTCTGAGAAGGAAAGCTTTAAGCAGAGATCTAAAGGATAAAAATAACCCACTTGTGCAAAAACCTGCAGAAGAACATTTTAGGAGGAGAAAGTGCAAAGGCCCAGAGGTTGAGCTGTGCTGGAGAAGAGCAGTGCTACCAGAGGGGTCGGTGTGAAATAACAAATGAGAAAGCAAGTGACAGACGACGGATTTGAAGAGTAAGACAGGACCTGGTCATGTCAGGTCACGTAGGCTGCAGGAGACTTTAGATTTAATTCCACGTTTGTCACTGGAGGAATTTAATCAGATTTTTCTCCCCACATTTGCATGTGCAAGCTTCTGAATTTCTTGAAATTATAGGCTAGAGGTCTTTATATCCTCCTCTGCTTCTTGAACTGTGTTTTATTTAGGGCCAGTTTTGGTTTTGATTTCTTACTCTTAATCTTTTCCTTTTATGCCATCCTATTTCACAATTTTTTTGGATTCTTTTTCCATTCACATTCAAGAATAATAAGATAAGAAGTGCCAACTCTGTATATATAGTAGAAATTTTCAACTGAGAAAATTTCAAATGAAATTTTATCATGCGGGGCCCCTGGGTGGCTCAGTGGGTTAAAGCTTCTGCCTTTGGCTCAGGTCATGATCCCAGGGTCAGGCTCTCTGCTCAGCGGGGAGCCTGCTTCCCTTCCTCTCTCTGCCTGCCTCTCTGCCTACTTGTGATCTCTGTCAAATAAATAAATAAAATCTTTAAAAAAATGTTTTTATCATGCTATCACTCCTGGAGAAACTTAAAGTATCTGAATGATAATTTTCTTATAAACTGCCAATTTCCTCTCAGATAATGTTTATTTTAATATTGTTTTTATTTTTTCTGTTTTGTTTTTTTTTTAAGGAGACTCCCCGTCCCCATTTAGGGTACCTCCTACATTGTTTTTTAGGAAGTTGCATAAGGAAAAACCTAGAAATAAATGTAGAGTAAACCCAGAAAAAAGGAAACACACGTTCATGAAAATGGTAGGAAAACGTTGCAGAGAAGTTACAGAATGAGAGCTGGCTGTCTGCAGTGGCCTGGCCAACAATTCAGTGCTGACCATGTAGAGTGGCAAGGAGATCGCAGAGCCGATGCGAGTCTGGGTGTCGAACCCGTGGTTGAAGCATCTGTGTCCTCCTGCATAATAAAGGTGGCGAAGCTGCAGTTGTTGACAGCACATCGTTCTTTCCCAGGCTTCCTGTGCAACATGTGAAGAAACATCATTTCAAGCAATACCTTTGTCCTCTTACCCTTTCACTGACTCTTCCCTAAAGGGCTTACTTGACTGGTAGGAAAGGGATTACGTGAGTGTCTCTTTTCCTTCTTTCCCATCAGCTGGTCTGCCTACCAGAACATGAGCTATGTGCGTCGTCAGTCATAAACAAGTGTACTTGTAAAGATTCTGTCGGGGCATCAATTGCTTAGCACGGACAGCAGTCGGCTAGGTGTATCTAATTAAAAGTTCATCATATCCTTGCTCAGCCACAGCACCAAAGCCGCCCCGAGAGCTCCAATCATGATAATTGGTAAGTGAGCTCTCTCTCTGAGTTCTCAAGTGCTTCACTCAGGTGATTAGAGGTGTGTCACAAATAGGCAGACCCCCGAGATATTGCAGGTCTAGTTCTACCCCAATAAAGAAAACAGCACAGGAAAGTGAGTCAAAGGACTTTTTGGTGTCCCAGTGTATAGAAAAGTTAACTTCACACTATAGTCTGGTAAATGTGTAATAGCATTATGTGCAAAAAAATGTTCATATCTTAATTAAAAACTACTTTATTGCTCACACATGCTAGCCATGAGCTGAGCTGTCACTGAGTATAGTCACTGATCATAGGTCACCATAATAAATATAATGATACAATTTGAAATATTGAAAATGTAACACAGAGAAGTCAGCAAATACTGCTGGAAAAATGGTGCTAATAGGAGTGTTTGACACAGGGTTGCCACAAACCTTCAATTTGTAAAAAGCACAATTGTCTTAAAAACACAGTAGAAGTACAATAAAATGAGGTGCGTCTGTATTGGGGCTCCTATACTCCAACAGTGAGGAACAAATGTAACTAGAAATTTCTCATTAAGCAAAACCTACAGAAGAAATAATATCTAAATGTAAGACACTATTAGGTTGTTAAGAAAACAAACTAGTGGTCATAATGTCCTCATTTTTTCACTAGTATTAATTTGTGGCTTTGTTCAAAAACTGTGAAATCCTGACCATTCTAGAATAGAATGAGAATATTCTCAATATTAACAATGAAAAGTGTTTATTAAAAAAAACTAAAATGACAAATCACAAGAACAATAAATTTACACAATTTATAGTTAGAATCATGAGAAAAATTAACCATAGAAATAATTAAATGTATTGTCTTTGGGGAAGTGGAAAGTCATGGAAAGGGGAGCTGCACACTTCATTTTGAGCTCCTTACTGCTATTTAATTGTTAACTATAGTCATTTCCTGGCTTGAGGCTAAAGGACCATGGTATAAGGAATTAAAAGTTTTATAAGTACAATATTTCTTTTGAAGACATGTGTACCTAACTTCTAGAATGCATTGCTTTGTTTTTATACTTCTGGCAAGGAAGGTCAACAGAAATAAAATCTAAATTCCCATAAAAATCTGAGTTATGTAGAACTACCCCAAGACCAGGTGCTGTACAAATCCAGAGAAGACCTAAAGAGCAAACTTTGGGCTGAGCCTGGAGGAGAGAGTCTGACGGCCGTTCAGTGCTGTCCCCTTCTGTGAATGGTGTTTCAAGGCCACTGCTTATCTCCGCCAAAATTAAGACTCTGGACTTTGCTGCCCCTCAACACCCAGGGATATTGAGGATGTGTACCTATAGCTATGAGCCTAGAGAAAGAAGCTAGAATCAGGAAGCTGGCTCATTTTCCATGACGGCCATCAAAACAGTCTCTTCTACCAAGAAGCCTGGTGATGGGCAGTAGAACACTAAAGCCGCCAAACCTCATTTTTTTTTTTTTTTACAACTTTAGAGATGACAGCATTAGACTCATAGGCATTGAAAATAAGTGCTAGAAATGGAATATAAAACATGACCAAAAAATCTTAAATAATTAAATGTAATAAAGATATGAAATAAGAACATAATTGAGCAAATTGTTAAGGGACCGAATGGGCAATTTTTCACATGAGCAATGTGCTACACTTCTAATTGATGTGCCAGAAATGCAATGCCCAAAAAGCAATGTCATTTTCACTGAAGACATTTAGAACACATTAAGAAATAAAGCAAGACTGAGTGCCCCATGAGCCTTAAATCTATCCTCAGGCTTAGGAAACTTGACTCCCTTTGTGACAGTGGTGCAGGGTGACCCAAGCCAGGCTTCAAGAGGGAGGGCCTCCTGCTTCTTCTATGTCAGCTGGACCCAAGCGGCAGAACTGACTTAGAAATGCCAGCCTTGTTTCTTTTACCAGATTGTTGTCCTTGGGCTTCACTCCACTTCCTTCCTTTGTGGCAGTGCCAGCAAGGTGATGGAGATGATGTCCATCAGGGAAAAGGAATCAGGAACAGAGAAAAGGTTTTTTTCCCTCCCTCAACAAGCAAATGTATCATAGTAGAGGAATGAGGAGGTGGCAATATTCCAATAGAGTTTAGCTGAAAAGTTTCTAGAATTGGAGAAAAGTATGTATCTTCACAACTTGGGGACAGAAATAATCCCCATGTAAAAGAAATAAAAATATTTCCACATATTTTAGGGAAGCTCCTTCAGAACACAAAATAAGGAGATCTTAAAAACTGTCAGAAAGAAGGGATAGATGATTCACAAAAGGTGTCTGTTAGATTAACTAATTCTACCATAGCACCAGAGGTCTCCAAACCTTTAAGAAAGTAATTGTTGAGAGGCAAAAACAAGAAGAAGTTTAAAAAATCCTCTCAATTCAGAATTTAGACCCAGATATACATAGAACATAAGAAGATATTGTGAGGAGTGCCTGGGTGGCTCAGTGGGTTAAAGCCTCTGCCTTCGGCTCGGGTCATGATCCCAGGGTCCTGGGATCGAGCCCCGCATCGGGCTCTCTGCTCGGCAGGGAGCCTGCTTCCTCCTCTCTCTCTCTGCCTGCCTCTCTGCCTACTTGTGATCTCTGTCAAATAAAATAAATTTTAAAAAATCTTAAAAAATAAAAAAAAATAAAATAAAGAAGATATTGTGAAACTCAGTAGTAATTACAAAGATAATACCTCCATCAGAAAGGACAAATACCTAACTTTTGTAGCAACATGGACGGGACTGGAAGAGATTATGCTGAGTGAAATAAGTCTAGCAGAGAGAGTCAGTTATCATATGGTTTCACTTATTTGTGGAGCATAACAAATAGCATGGAGGACATGGGGAGTTAGAGAGGTGAAGGGAGTTGAGGGAAATTGGAAGGGGAGGTGAACCATGAGAGACTATGGACTCTGAAAAACAATCTGAGGGGTTTGAAGGGGCGGGGGGGGTGTGGGAGGTTGGGGTACCAGGTGGTAGGTATTATGGAGGGCACATATGGCATGGAGCTCTGGGTGTGGTACATAAATAATGAATTCTGTTACACTGAAATGAAATTAATAAAAAAAAAAGATAAAGACAAAGAAAATAAGGTACCTCTTTAATAATAATCAAATCAAGACCTATAATCTGACAAGATAGATTGTCCAATCTGGCAACCCTAATTTCTGGGTAAAGGGAGAGGTTGGAAACTCAACTTTGGGACAGTCATAAAGGTTTTCATCTACAGGAAAACAAAAGCATTTTGAAATCAAGAATAAGAAATAATACATATTAATCTGAGTTCCTCATAATGTTTAAGATTTTGGATATTTTAGTTTTTATTTAGTGAATGGGATTGGAATTGTTTATTGAGAAAAACACGTCTATTAAAAAATACTGACTTCAGTGACCTCCTTTGCGTGATCCTGTGCTATGTGCCAGTGGGGCCCACATGGGCTCTTGATTCAGGAGAATGAATTTTTTCTCTTTTACTCATAAGGAGATTCTCTTGACCTGTTAACAATTGTCTTTATCTTTTAAATATGCCTGCTATAAATAAATAAATAAATAAATAGGAAGCCTGCTTAAGAATTTCTCAGTTTTTTACTTGTGGGTTAGTTAACACTAGTAACTGGATCTTCTCTAAACCCCTTTTTATTTCCCTAATTTTCTGCATCTTCATCTCCACCAAAGCAAAACCACCCCTATGCAGGTGGCCCATTATACAGTTCAAGTTTCGTTAATTGCTTACAAAATAAAGAAAATAAAGTTTGTTCATTGTTCACACTGGGGTAGGTTTGTTTGAATGCATAGATTAATTAAGTTTTTATACCTGCAGTGAACCTGGGAATCCGACTTTACGTACAGGGAGTGGAGTTCTGTTTTCTCTATTCATTTGAGAAAAAAAAATTAAATCGGTTATTCATCACAGTATAAGATAGGCATGAAAAATGAAGAAAATGTGGTTCGTGTTATGTGTGTGTGTGTGTGTGTGTGTGTGTGTGTGTTGGGAGGGAGTTTCTGGGTTGTATACAAACAACAAATGATGATACATGAAACATTGTAATATGATTTGGTATGCACTAGGAGTAGAAAAAGTGCAAAAAGTTGGTCAACAGTTCTAACACAGGGTTTTTGGAAAGATCCGTGGAGCATCTGTGTAAGGTAACAAGTAGTGCCTAGAAGTTAGGAAAGTAGTCAGAGGGTGTAATTAAAATAATTCCATCCGGAAAGTAGTGCTTCTTAAAAGTACTCAGAGACATTTCAGGGAGTTTATTAGGATTGGGAAATGGGGAGTGGCGTGAGGTGGAAATGAGGACAACCTATAGAGGGAGAGTTGAACAGCTCAGTCTTACAAAGGCTTCAAATGTTATGCTGAAGATTTTTTTTTTTTTTTAGCTCTACATCCAACATGGGGCTTGAACTCATGACCCTGAGATCAAGAATTGCATATTCTGGTGACTGAGTTAGCCAGGCGCCCCTGTGCTGGAAATTTTCCTATCATCATTGCATATATGAGTGAATGGAAGAAATGAAGGGGGTCATGGTAGATATTATACTACTATGCCAGAAATAGCAGTAAGAGGAAGACTCTTTTATGTCCGTTCCAGTAGATTTTTTGCTGTTCTGCAAAACAACTGTTAATTTTTTCCTGGAGTCACAAAGACAGATCATAATTAAAATTTCCAAGTGGGCACAATTACTTTTTATCAACTCCGGGCTTCAAATCTTGCACCTTTTATTCTGACTTTGGACACTTTCCAGCTACTAGGGCTTTGGATTGAGCCAGACACATTTCTGAGATTTGAGGAAATAGCCTATTGCCCTGCCTGACTGATGGCAGGAATAAACAGAAGGCAATTTGTTCTTTCCTTGGAAATCCAGACAGTAGCCACCATAATGTGCAATTTAAGATGAGGGAGATGTCAGCGACAGGACAATGGATGGTGAGAGCCAACACTTTCCCAATGGCAGGAGGGAAATTGTAAGAGCACTTACTGCTCATTTGCTGTGAAACCAGAAAACCATTTTCACTTCTGTCTTTGATGTGCATTAGTCCTTTTCAAGTAAGATCAAATTACATATATTAATAATTATACCACGCATTTTTTTCTTTTAGCTAATTTTTCCATGTTTAATGAATGGTATATTGTAATCTTTATAACCTTGTATCCTATACTAATTTATGAACTAATTTTTATATCCCCTATTTGGGATGTGTAATTTAGAGATTGTAATTTATCAGCATTTATTAACCATTAAACTATTTGTTAGGCACTTTTTAAGCCACTAATTGAATTGGATAATGTAATTATCACGATAATCCACTGAAACTTACTAATAATGCCATATAAACATTTTGCAGAAGAGGTCATTGCAATCAGCAACATATCCAGGGAGATTGGTTTGGCCAAAGTAATAATGACAGTTATTACTGTCAGCTTGAGTGTTTGCCTGCAACGTTCAGCTGATTTTTTTTTAAGATTTTTTTTTTTTTCATTTATTTGACAGAGATCAAAGTAGGCAGAGAGGCAGGTGAGACAGAGAGAGAGAGAGAGAGAGAGAGAAGCAGGCTCCCTGCTGAGCAGAAAGCCCAATGTGGGACTGGATCCCAGGACCCTGAGATTATGACCTGAGCCGAAGGCAGTGGCTTAACCCACTGAGCCACCCAGGCGCCCTCAGCTGATTTTTAAAAGGTTAGAACTTAAAAATACTTTAGGACAGCTAGTCAAACATATTTTAGTGTCTATAGTCTCAGATGGTCACAACATTTGTTGGCAGCAGAGCCAGGTATAAAATCCTGGTCTCAGTCCCGGGTCAATGACTTTTTATTCTGCTTGGTATCATTGATTACTTACTAGAAACATACATTCATGGACACATCAACTCCCACATATGCATTTAATGTAGATGTTTATACTCAGGGATGACACTAACTGGGAATGTATCTCAGGCTTGATGAATGTCGTGTTTCTTTTCCTTAAGAGAAATAATAGAATATTTTGTGTTAATTAACTAGAGTATTTTGAAAACAAAGAGACAGGTATGATAAATAAGATCTAGGGGAAAAAATGACATTGTGTTTGGGAAAAATGCAACTTAGAAAATGAATAATTTCTGTTGATGGGCCTTATGAGTGTTCTCTTTCTCTCTCACATACACACACACATACATGCGTGTACACACACACACACACACACACAGACACACACACCCCAAACTTAGATATGTGCTCCTCTCCACGTGTGTGTATATATCCATTTGTTTAACTAATTATATCCTCTGTTGTTGGGATGTAATAACATCTGTGTATGGGTGTTTGTTCATGTGTGTATATGTGTGTTGTATGTATGTGTATCTATTTGTATGTATTGTGTGTGTGTGTCTATATGAAGATGGCAGTAGTTTTACTGAGGAAATGTGTGTGCTGTATGTACGTGTATGTATATGTATGTATTTTTGTGTGTTTGTCTATATGAAGATGGAGGTAGATTTACTGAGGAAAAATCTCCTCTTTAGAAACAGTGATTCTTGTCTACACCAAAGGCGTGCGTCATGAGACAAAAAAAGAACACAGCTTTTTGTAGTCAGAAAAACATGAATGCAAGTCTTGATTGTTTAATTATGTTACCTTATGAAACTCATCTAACCGCTCTACCTGTTTTCCTCATTTGTGGAAAGAGGGAAGTAATCCCTGCATCAGGGTTTTATTGAAAATAACCCAAGATATGTACCATGGAATAAGTTTTGGAAGTATACATGTATATATATTTTTTCTCTGCGTGCATGTCTGTATATATTTATAGAGACAGAGACTAAAGAGAGAGGAACTAGCAAGGTGATTATCAAATACAAGACCTAAGTTAATATACGTTAAACAATTCAAAATATACCCCAAGGGCTGCTGGGAAAACATGTGCTTTACTTCCTGCTCGTCCTGCTTTGGCTCTTGCTGACCACCAGTGCACGCACAGGTCCACCTTTTAGAACTGAGTTTACTTGTGTTCTTCTTTTACAGGAGATTCTAAACAAATGTCGATGTCAAGAAGACCTCCACACCCATAGTATTTATATTTACACATATAAAAGTTTTTCAGATAACGGTAGAGTTTTTTTTTTTTTTTTAAGATTTATTTATTTATTTATTTATTTGAGAGAGAAAGAGAAGAAAGTGAGTGAGAAAGAGAGAGCACAAGCAGGGGGAGGGGCAGGGGGGGAGGGGGAGGAAGAAGCAGACTCCCCACTGAGCAGGGAGCCGGATGCAGGACTCCCTCCCAGGACACCAGGAGCATGACTGAGGTGAAGGTAGACACTTAACCGACTGAGCCCCCCAGGCTCTCCTAAATGGCAGAATCTAAAAGATGAAATGTTAAGTGTATTTGAGGAACAGAAGAGGATTTTGGTCATCTGAGCTTTCTGTGCCCTTGAAGACCCTGCAGAGTAACTAATGCTTCCTTCTGTGCCCTGTGGTTATAGGGTACAAAACTCTGGCAGGATTTACATGTGAGAGTGATCACAGGGCTTTATGGGAGCCCTTCACCCACTTCAGAAATAAGACCATGGAGCTTCAGCAAGAGCTTCTAGAGGAACTGAGCACTCTGTTAGCCTCACTCACTGCTGTTTTAAGACTGCTTGTCCTGCTCCACTGGCCTGGCAGCATTTTAGGCTGTATAAGTGAGTGAAAAGTCAACATTCATTATGGTGTTAGAGCCATTAGTAATTATACATTTGGTTTCTATTTTGTGAAAGCTATTAGCCTTTCTGTCCCTCTCTTTCTCTCTCTGTATAGGAATATATATGTATGTATATATACATACAGGTGTATATTTATATGACAATATATATATATACATATGTATATATGTAAATGACCCTACAGTCCTGCATTTTCATTAATAAATAAATCCCTGAGTAGCACTTGCACATGTGACCACATTGACATTTTTAAATAATGTTCTGAGAAGATTTTTTTGATAATATATAAATCCTGAAATACATAAACGTGTGCATGGAAAAGGGAATGTATATGCATTCTGATTCATTCATGCTATGATATGAGGAATTCTTTTATGGAACAGAGCATTAGACAGGAATGAATTCAATATTCATATGTTGAATGAACATAGGAATGGCCCCTATGTCACTATAGGGAAATCTCACAAATAGATGATAAAAAAACAAGAATTATTTTTTGTAGACTAGATCTCCTTTTATTATATATTTTGAAAGCATTAAAAAAATCCACATACAGAGGCACCTGGGTGGCTCAGTTGGTTAAGGGTCTGCCTTCAGTCCAGGTTATAATTGGGGGATCCTGGGATTGAGCACTGCATCGGGCTCCCTGCTCAGTGGGGAGTCTCCTTCTCCCTTTCCCTCGGCCCCTCCCCCCAACTTGTACTCTGTCTTTCTGTCTCTCTCTCTCTCTCAATCTCTGTCAGAATAAATAAAATCTAAAAAAAAAAATACTAAATACTTGCACACTAATGACATGTGTCTATATAATCAAACTAGAAGTATAATCAAAGGAATTATTTCAAAGATCCAGACTAATGGATCTAGTGAGGGGTTGGACCAGGTAAAGATAAAGGTATTTTAACAGTCTTCACAATGTCTTTTGTTTAAAGAGAAGCATACTGGGTACGTGGGCATTTGCTTTCTCATGCTTCTTATATTGAATATGCTTTATTTCCACAGCACTGAAATCTTCCATAATAACAGTAAAGTGATAATATACATAAAGTACGAACTACAGTGCCTGACACGTAATAAATTCCCAAAAAGGTCATTTATTTTATGAATTAGATTTTATAAAAAGTATAGAATTATGAGGAGTCACATCCAGATGCAGTGCGCACGAAAATAGCTTATCGGACAGAGCCAAAGCCCTGCAGGGACCAAAGTTCATCACGTTGCATTAATGTGTTCAGTACCTGGAACTTGCCCGTGTTAAACCATTTGACAGTTTGTAGTGTATCTGCTTCATCATGTCCTACATTCTTTTCACCTCTGTGCTCCTCTTTTCTGTCTCCCCAGGGCATAGCACTTTTCGGGACCTGGAGAACATACTCAGTAAATGCTCATTGAATAAAATCACAGGCTAGAGAGTGAATAAAGTCATATAATTTCTTTTTCTTCAGCTAAGTCTATTAACTTGAACTAGCTGTTCTTTCCCTTTCATCATTGCTTGCTTTATCTCTAAAATTAATAGAATCTATGCCATGGTCTTCAAGATGCCACTAATGGTGAGATTCAATGCGTTGTTACGTTTCCAGGGGCTCTCCAAAGGAAATATGTTTCTTTCATTATAGAACCACCATTTAAATTCTTTTTCAAAATTACAGAGTTTTTTGAATTGTCCTGAAATCAGAGTCCTTCTTTATTAATATTACTAATTGCAGATGCCACCATAGGGCTGTGCATCCTTAATCTCATGTTAGAAAGAAAGGTTTGATGTTTGTTACCAGATCCCAAAACAGGGAATTTGCAACTGGCTTCTTGAGGGAATCCCAGTGTACCTTATGATGCATTTAAATTCATCAGCCATTTAAGGAATGTTACATGTCAAGTATTTTAAGAGATAGTAGGGATGATGAGATTCTGTGCAGGGAATTCATAGAGCCAGACAGCATATTTTAAGATCATATAACCAGGGCTCATTTTGCAGAAAAAAAAAAAAATTAATGGTGTCAGTGGGGCTATACTGGTTTTCCAGAGTCAGCTAGTTGCTTTCTGTATGACTGTAAATCACTTAGCATTTCTGTCCCTCCATGTCTTTGTAAATTAAAATGAAAGACCTGCTCTTGACCCCTCATTTTCCTTCATGAACAATTTTCGGTTGACTATCTGCAAAATGGGAAAAATAATGTCTTACACACTAATTGTCAAGATTAAGAAAAATATTTTGCAGAAAGCTCACAGTGCATTCATTGCTTTGCCATAGTAGACTGGGTGACCGTGATTGCTGGTGCTGTCAGCATCATTTGTGGATAGGGGTGATACCGTACATGGCAGCCTTTTCCTTAACACCAGATTGGGCGAAAACAAGACTGTGAACATTCATGAGAGCCTCACTTTCCCAGGCAAACTCCGTATCCACATTTTCTTTATAGTGCACCCATGCAGAAGGATTTCTATCTCCTAGGAAACCAGTACAAAAGTTAATGATTTTCCACTGTTTTATCAGCAGTATTTGCGTCTGATATTGGTGACTCCACATTCTTGTTTCACACGCTCCATCTTGCCCCAAAGGCTGTGCGGGACCTGCTGTCTTCATTTGTGGTTTGGGACGTTAGGTTAAGCATGAGAAGTACATGAGATGATGTCAAAGAAGAAAAACCATGCTTGTCATGGACTAAATGGTCACATCCCGCAAAATGCGTTTGTTGAACTTGAATCCCCAGTGGGATGACATTTGGAGGAGTCATCTTTGGGACATGATTCGGGTATGAGTGTGTGCCCTCATGAATGGGACTCATGCCCATATAAGAAGAGGATGGAGCTAGCTGTCTCTTTCTGCCATATGAAGGTGCATGAAAACTTTGCCATCTGCAACCCGGAAGAGGGCTCTCCCCAGACCCGACCGTCCTGTCACCATGATCTTGGACTCTCAGCATCCAGAACTGTGACAGATAAACTTCTGTTGTTGATAAGCCATCCATTTTATGGCAATTTATTATAGCCACCTGAGCTAAGCCAACGCTTGAATAGAAATCTACAGAACGACTTCCCTGCGTACATAATGTATGCTGTGGTAGGTCTCCAGGATGCTGTGATCCCCAGTGGGGATCTTGTTTCACACGTGATTCTGATAGGTTTCTCTACTTTCTCTGATTTCTGGAGTAATACCTCATTATGTCACTTGGTCACGTTTAAACCATTCTTTATTTACTCAGTTGATAAAGCAGTTCAAAAATAAAATAAATTTGTAATCTTGAAAATTATATAATACTGAAAAATATCACCACAAAGCACTGACTTTGTCAAATGTATTCCATATAATATCTATTCTTATTTCACCGGAAGAGTTCTTTTTGGGTAAACTTATATAATAGATCATTATCTTTTTTTTAAAGATTTTATTTATTTATTTGACAGACAGAGATCACAAGTAGGCAGAGAGGCAGGCAGAGAGAGAGAAGGTGAAGCAGACTCCCCGCTGAGCAGAGAGCCCGATGCTGGGCTCAATCCCAGGACCCTGAGATCATGACCTGAGCTGAAGGCAGAGGCTTTAACCCACTGAGCCACTTAGGCACCCCAATAGATTGTTATCTTATGAAAATAATTTTTTAATATATCTTACAGGCACCTCAGGGATCACTGGCTAAAAAAAAGGGCACAATAATCTTCACTTATTCCACTCATAACTAATTTACCAAAGTGCAAGACATTGGTCTCCTACAGTACATCAGCTTTCTGGGAATCCCGAGGCCTGGCCTGCTGTCTGCTCAGCAGGGGTGGGGTAGGAATCAAGACCGGAGGACTGGCTTTAAAAGAAAGCTAGCTGTGCTGGAAAGGAACTTTCATTTAGGGTTTGAAGTGAAAGCCATGAAATTCCAAAAGAGACATCACCAGAATCATGTAGGGGAGAAATTTGCCCCGTCATGATTCACAGGCCTCAATGCATCTGCTACAGAGATTTTGATGTCATTGAGAGTCTGCGTAGTATGAGAGCTGAATATGTGAGGATAGAAGAAGGTTATCCAGTCAACTTAGAAAGTTTGTGCACTAAAACGGAAAAATAATGAGATGCCTGTTGAATTTCTCTCTTTTTTAGTTTCATCTAATTAGACTTTTATAAAATTATTTGTGTTTAAGATAAGACTACACCCCTGGCAGAAAGTGTGAAAGTTGAATATAAAAAAGAATGGAGTTTGTTACAGAAATTGATCATATAAAAATTATGCCTGTTTTGCTGGAGAGATGGCTAGGCGTTGGGGCAGGGGGCGAGGGCGAGAGGAGAGGATGAGGGAAGGAGAAGGGGGGAGGGAGGGAGAATGACAGATACAATCAGACAGAAAAATACAAGAGAAAGACAGTTGCTCATACAATTCAGAATTAAGGACGTGGCACTTAAATATTTGAACACAACTAAAGAGATTTTATTTTAAGGGTCAGAGTGCAGTTGATTTAAATATTGGTTGTTTCACTTAACATCATATAATTCTCATTATGCAGTCATCAAAAGAAATGAAATCTTGCCATTTGCGACAACATGGATGGAACTAGAGCGTATCATGCTTAGCGAAATAAGTCAAGCAGAGAAAGACAACTATCATATGATCTCCCTGATATGAGGAAGTGGTGATGCAACATGGGGGCTTAAGTGGGTAGGAGAAGAATAAATGAAACAAGATGGGATTGGGAGGGAGACAAACCATAAGTGACTCTTAATCTCACAAAACAAACTGAGGGTTCCTGGGGGGAGGGGGGTTGGGAAAAGGGGGGTGGGGTTATGGATATTGGGGAGGGTATGTGCTTTGGTGAGTGCTGTGAAGTGTGTAAACCTGGTGATTCACAGACCTGTACCCCTGGGGATAAAAATATATGTTTATAAAAAATAAAAAATGTATAATATTAAGGAGTAGCACAGATATCATTTCTAAGAAGCTGTCATTTTCATTTTGGTTTTGGCATCTGTTACTTTTTCACTTTTATTGTGTGTTCATTCTTGCTTCGTGATGGTGAACAATCACAGAGATTATTTGATTTGTATTTTACATTGTACTGTCTTCAGGACCTAATCCTAAAACAAGGCTTTGGTGGCCTTCTAGTTTAGAAAACCTGCATTAGTGGTATTTTCCAAATTCTTCTGCTGATTCCTGCCCTGGGCTGTTTCTCTGTGATATGTGATTCAATTTTCTTTGTTCCTATATATGTGTCAGCAGAGTTTCTGTGGACTTACCGGGAAGTATAATATATCATGAAAGAAGTATGTTAAATGGAATTCTCCAAGTTAACCTAATATAAGAGGTATGATTTTCCTCGATGACAGGAAACTGTACAGATCATTTTGTTATTGTTCTGTTTGTTCCTGCATGAACTCTAAAATAAATCATAGACAAATAGGATCTGTTAGGTGCTGTGTTTTCAGTTGGATAAATCACATTACTACTCCGACTTGCATCAAATATTCCCAAACTTCTATATTCATTATGAAATTTATGAAGCAAAAAATAGAGTCCAAGGACCTAATGTAGACGAGGCATTTATTTTATTTTTAGCACTGTAGAAATAATATTTATATAATGATTTCTCTTACAACATTTCTAGTTGCATCATGGGTTTGGAGATCAAAAGATAATGGATCTGTACCCGTTTTCTAGAATTTGCCAATTGTGTGAATTCTGGACTATGTATTGACCTCTAGGATATGCAGATATCTTAACTGTAAAATAAGGGTCTAAGCACATACTCTGAAAGATAATCTCCAGGGTTACAGATAATTCATGTAAAATACAAAGCTCAGTTCCTGGTTCCAGCTTTGCGTGCTGTTAGGATGGCATTTTTCGTAAGTAATACTGTTACTAATAAAAGCTAATAATGGTCTGAGAAGAAAAGTACTGATGTATCCATAACACCAGCCAAAACTGTATTTCAAAGTAAGGCAGTACCATATTGACGTGAGGATTAGGCAGCCTCCCTTGAAAAAATATATCTGCAGTAGACTCTGAAAGATGAATGGAATTCAGCACACAGAAGTAAGAGGGAGGGCTTCCCAGTAAACTGGGTGGTATTTGCAAAGAGAGGGATAAAGAGAAACTTAGACTACGGTTTGGGAAACAGAGGCAACCCATTACGTCTGAAGATACAATCCATGTGGGTGAAGATAAAAAGAAATTATGAAAGTCTTTCATTTACTGGGCTATTGGCAGCTTGGAAATTATGAAAGAAGAATAGCCCTTCAAACACTTAGAAATAGTATCTTTTAATATACAGACAAACTTTAAAAAGTAAATTTAATGGAGACAGAGAGGAATAAGGAGCTGAAAACTCAGTATTCAACTACAGGCTTCTTCAGGAGCGCCGGATGGCTCAGTGGGTTAAGCCTCTGCCTTCAGCTCAGGTCATGATCCTAGTGTTCTGGGATTGAGTCCCACATCAGGCTCTCTGCTTAGCAGAGAGCCTGCTCCCCACTCTCTTTCTGCCTGCCTCTCTGCCTACTTGTGATCTTTGTCTGTCAAATAAATAAATAAATAAAAATCTTCGACTACAGGCTGCTTCAGACATGTGCTAGTAACAAGTGTTAACTGGAGGTCGTCTATACCCCTACGTATATATTGGGCCATATACCAATATATGGCCCACAGTCAGATTTTTAGACACCTGTGTGAACCATGTCCCTCAGAATGCTACCTACTCAGTGAAAGGATGCCTTAGTATTCATTTCATTCTTTGAAAAATATAACAAAAAGTAAATTATTCTTTCTCATGGATAGAATCTGGGTGGGAAAGAAAGGCTCTTCTAATAAATTGTAGTCATCAGCTGTCCTCTACTAATTCAGAATGACTCTATCTCCATACCATATTAATAACTGTATCTATATTTATAATCCATAATAATCTCCATCCCTCCCTCCATCCATACATTCATATATATGTTTAGAGGGCAGATTTGCTTCCTGATCAGATTAATAAAGTTTTCCACTGGAGATAAGGTTAGACAGTTTTGCTAGGAGCCCTCTTTAAAAGATTGGGGTTTCCTTCATTCAGGTTTATCATCTGTTACCTCAAACCCATGCACACGGCATCTGCTGGAGACTGTCTCTGCCTCTCCCTGTGGGATCTGAGAGAGAAAGAACGTCTACCATGAACATGAAGCTCTTTCTACTTGCCACGAATGTAATGAATACACTGACCAGGAGTTTCATGTCTTCTGCCAGCATCTTTAAAGTTGTAGCTTATGTGTAACTGTTAATTTACAAGTAGGGCAAAATCTCAAACCCTTTGTGATTCTTGACATTGACCTTTCCTTTGCAAGGAATTTTAGTTGACTTTAGAAGAAGTGACATTTTTAAACCTGAGGTCCTAATTTGCAGAGTTTGTGGGTGGGACTACACACAAGATGCCATTTAACACTGATATTTTAAGGCTGGAGCTTTTTTTTTTTTTTTTTTTTTTTTTTTTTTAAGATTTTATTTATTTATTTGATAGAGATCACAAGTAGGCAGAGAGGCAGGCAGAGAGAGGGAGAAGCAGATTCCCTGCCAAGCAGAGAGCCCAAGGCAGGGTTCGATCCCAGGACCCTGGGATCCTGACCTGAGCCGAAGGCAGAGGCTTTAATGCACAGAGCCACCCAGGCGCCCCAGGCTTGAGCTTTTTAATCATACCAGCATCATCTTTGAGGACAGCAAGATGGATATTGTCATGCTCATACAAAGTAGCTCATTATTCACTGTACTTCATGTGAAGACTGTCGATCATTGACTGGCTATCCCAACCAGTGTTGCTTAAGGGAAGTAATTGTCTGCAAATGAAGGACCCTAAAAGCAATTCAATCTGGGGTCAATAACAGAAAAACACAATTAACTGTAAAAGGAGAAGTCATACTAATTCCCCAGACACCCGATCTGTGGATCTATGGTGTTGTCTGTTGGTCAAGGTAGATGGCATCACTTGGTAGGTTTGCAAGGATGATAGTTTATTTTAACGGAGAATGAGGGGACATTCCAAATCAACAAAATTTAGTTCTGTGCAATTTCCCAGAAGAATTGAAGCAAGTCATAGAATATGGGGGCCTGTTTTGAAGAAGTAAGTAAGAGTTAAGGGAAAAGTAAATGAAGAATAGAGATTTTTCAGGCAGCCTTATTTTCATAAAATTGCCTGTGATCTAATAACAAGATCTGTTTTGTCTTTGTTGTGTTAATCAACTATGAATACAACCATTTTGCAAATAAATGGATACCATTTTTAAGCACTAACACAGAATGTGCTTTCAAAACACTTTGAAACTCACCAAAAAATGAATGTAAATAGAACTTTAGAAAGTAGCCATTATCATGGAGGTAAGTGAGAGGTATATACATATCTAGTAAGTGAGGATTATCTAAGTATAGGGTTTTTTTAAAATTTTTTATTTTTTCAGTGAACAGTATTCATTATTTTTGCACCACACCCAGTGCTCCATGCAATCTGTGCCCTCTATAATACTCACCACTTGGTACCCCAACCTCCCACCCCCCTGCCACTTCAAACCCTTCAGATTGTTTTTCAGAGTCCATAGTCTCTCATGGTTCACCTCCCCTTCCAATTTCCCTCAACTCCCTTCTCCTCTCCATCTCCCCTTGTCCTCCATGCTATTTGTTATGCTCCACAAATAAGTGAAACCATATGATAATTGACTCTCTCTGCTTGACTTATTTCACTCAGCATAATCTCTTCCAGTCCCGTCCATGTTGCTACAAAAGTTGGATATTCATCCTTTCTGATGGAGGCATAATAGTCCATAGTGTATATGGTCCACATCTTCCTTATCCATTCATCTGTTGAAGGGCATCTTGTTTCTTTCCACAGTTTGGCGACCGTGGCCATTGCTGCTATAAACATTAGCATACAGATGGCCCTTCTTTTCACTACATCTGTATCTTTGGGGTGAATACCCAGTAGTACAATTGCAGCATCATAGGGAAGCTCTATTTTTAATTTCTTGAGGAATCTCCACACTGTTCTCCAAAGTGGCTGTACCAACTTGCATTCCCACCACCAGTGTAAGAGGGTTCCCCTTTTTCCACATCCTCTCCAACACATATTGTTTCCTGTCTTGCTAATTTTGGCCATTCTAACTGGTGTAAGGTGTAAGGTGGTATCTCAATGTGGTTTTAATTTGAATCTCCCTGATGGCTAGTGATGATGAACATTTTTTCAAGTGTCTGGTAGCCATTTGTATGTCTTGATTGGAGAAGTGTCTGTTTATATCTTCTGCCCATTTTTTGATATGATTGTCTGTTTTGTGTGTGTTGAGTTTGAGGAGTTCTTTATAGATCCTGGATATCAACCTTTTGTCTGTACTGTCATTTGCAAATATCTTCTCCCATTCCGTGGGTTGCCTCTTTGTTTTCTTGACTATTTCCTTTGCTGTGCAGAAGCTTTTGATCTTGATGAAGTCCCAAAAGTTCATCTTCGCTTTTGTTTCCTTTGCATTTGGAGACATATCTTGAAAGAAGTTGCTGTGGCTGATATCGAAGAGGTTACTGCCTATGTTTTCTTCTAGGATTCTGATGGATTCCTGTCTCACGTTGAGATCTTTTATCCATTTTGAGTTTATCTTTGTGTACGGTGTAAGAGAATGGTCAAGTTTCATTCTTCTGCATATAGCTGTCCAGTTTTCCCAGCACCATCTATTGAGGAGACTGTCTTTTTTCCACTGTATATTTTTTCCTGTTTTGTCAAAGATTAATTGACCATAGAGTTGAGGTCCATATCTGAGCTCTCTACTGTGTTCCACTGGTCTATATGTCTGTTTTTTTGCCAGTACCATGCTGTCTTGGTGATCACGGCTTTGTTGTAAAGCTTGAAATGAGGTAACGTGATGCCCCTAGTTTTATTTTTGTTTTTCAACATTTCCTTAGCAATTTGGGGTCTCTTCTGATTCCATACAAATTTTAGGATTATTTGCTCCAGCTCCACCATGACCAGGTGGGGTTCATCCCTGGGCTACAAGGATGATTCAGCATTCGCAAATCAATCAATGTGCTAGAACAAATCAATAAAAGAGAGAAGAACCACATGGTCCTCTCAACTGATGCAGAAAAAGCATTTGACAAAATCCAGCATCCGTTCCTGATTAAAACCCTTCAAAGTATAGGGATAGAGGGAACATTCCTGAACTTCATCAAATCTATCTATGAAAGACCACAGCAAATATCATCCTCAATGGGATTGACAATCAGACAACAAAGGGAAATAAAAGGTACCCAAATTGGTAATGAAGAGGTCAAACTCTCTCTCTTTGCAGATGACATGATTCTTTATATGGAAAACCCAAAAGACTTCACCCCCAAACTACTAGAATTCATACAGCAATTCAGCAACGTGGCAGGATACAAAGTCAATGTACAGAAATCAGTGGCTTTCTTATACACTAACAATGAAAATACAGGAAGGGAAATTAGAGAATCAATTCCATTTACTATAGCACCAAGAACCATAAGATACCTGGGAATAAACCTAACCAAAGAGGTAAAGGATCTGTACTTGAGGAACTACAGAACACTCATGAAAGAAGTTCTGAAGAAGATATAAAAAGATGGAAGACCATTCCATGCTCTTGGAACGGAAGAATAAACATTGTTAAAATGTCTATACTGCCTAGAGCAATCTATACTTTTAATGCCATTCCAATCAAAATTCCACTGGTATTTTTCAAAGAGCTGGAGCAAATAATAACTATAGGTTTTTGACAAACACAAGGTGGGGTCCTATCATAGGATCTAGATTTTTGGTTTCCTCTTATTTTCTTTTTTTCAAGAATGTCCGCAGAATACGGGATATTCTGAGGACATAGATTTCAGGGCTTTTAACTTTTAGATCATTCTCTTCTGTACATCTGAAACAAGGAGGCATCAATTAACTTAAAATTAAAACCAAAGCAAACCTCTCAAGGAGTTGCTAGAGAGTAAATGGAGCAGGCTTCTTCCATCAGCTGTGCTGTTGCTTAGGCATGAGTTCTGAGCTTGGCCCAAGGAAAGGATAGTCACAAAATAATTACAATTAGCAGTCTCCCCTATAAATCATCCTGAGAAAGTATGACAATAACCTGTTTTATTATTATTCTACACTGGATATTATAAAGACTATTTTTCTGACTGTACTTATTGGACACAACAGGAGATTTTCTTATGGAGATGAAAATAAACATTAAACAGTGGAAGATTTCATTAATCACATGAACACTTGTGGAAAAGATAAGCCTCATAGACCTCAGGATCTATATAAGCATTTTTTTTCCCCACAAGAATTACTTACTATTAACTTACTGCTCTGGGATTTTTTTTTTTTTTTAAGATTTTATTTATTTATTTAACAGACAGAGATCACAAGTAGGCAGAGAGGCAGGCAGAGAGAGAGGGGGATGCAGGATTCCTGCGGAGCAGAGAGCCCGATGCGGGGTTTGATCCCAGGACCCTGAGATCATGACCTGAGCTGAAGGCTGAGGCTTAACCCACTGAGCCACCCAGGTACCCCTGGGATTGGGTTTTAAGATAGTTGCATTTCTCTAACAATAAGAGAGAAAGCACCACTACTATCTAATCTTTCTTTAAACTTACTATTTCTGTTGTCCCTAACATTTCACTGTAACCCTTGTGGTAGAAAGAGTGATTGAAAAGGAGGCAGGCAAACAGATTCTACTGGATTTGCCATTAGCAGGTGCAAGACATTGAACAAACCATCTGATATCTGTGAGCTTTGAATTTTTCACCTGCAGAATTGTCACTAATACCCTCCAATTTTATATTTATTAAAGTTCCCTGGAAACCACAAGACTTTATAGAACTCTAAGTTTTAAACTATGATTTTATTATATATAGTAATATATAATAATCATATATAAAAATTATATGGATATTACAGTAAACATATAACATATAGTTTATAAAAATATAAAATTATATATGATAGATCCAACCATATATTACATACTAATTATATGCATTATGATTATATTTTATATATTATATAATACGTATTCATTGTTTATAAGAAATTGTTATCACCAAGAGTATATAATTTCAAAAAATCAGTAGGTGAAAGAGTTTAGATGTTTTTATTACATGAAGGACCCATTTTACCTTTTGTTTTATAGGTTCTTAAAGATAGTTGTCTCTAATATTGACAATTGATCATAAGAAACTGGTTTCTATCTTCCATAAAACGCATGATTAACAGAGACTATGAACTTTGTTTTGCTTCCATATAATTTTGATTTATGTTTCTGGCCATTATCCATATCATACTATCTTTTCACAGTTTATTTTAAAAATCATGCTCACTAGTGGCAACTTAACCCAAGAAACTCCCTGAAACACGGAAGGATTCTTTAAAATGTTACACAAATTGTGCATAAAAATATTTATCTTATCGCTGTTTAAGATAGCAAATAATTGGGGTTGGAGGAAGGTTTAAAGTCACTTTAGTAGTTGGGGAGATTCAGTACATTGTGATACGTTCCTCTCTGGGAATATTGTGCATCCAAAATAACATTGGTTATAAAGAATTTCTAATGACCTGAAGCAATGATGGCATTATGTCAAATGAAAAAGTGATGCAAAATTATAGGATCCCAATGAGATTGAACCTTACCTAGTATATAGCACTATAGGTGTTAAATAGGCAAATCTGAATTTGTATGTCAAATCTGCCAGTCACAGGGCACCTGGGTGTCTCAGTGGGTTAAAGCCTCTGCCTTCAGTTCAGGTCATAATCCCAGGGTTATGGGATCGAGCCCCACATCGGGCTCTCTGCTCAGCAGAGAGCCTGCTTCCTCCTCTCTCTGCCGGTCTCTCTGCCCACTCGTGATCTCTGTCTGTCAAATAAATAAATAAAATCTTAAAAAAAATCTGTCAATCACTAGTTTTATCAGTAACTGGAAGTTAATATCACTGATCCTATTTGCTTCATCTGTGAAATAATTTTTTTACAAAGGGCTTTTATGAGAATTATGAAGAGGAGAAAATACGCAAAATATCAAGCAGTCATTTAAATAAATGTTCATCATTTTCAATATTACCATTGTCGTTCTTATGCTGAGCACCAAGACAAAAACAAACAAAACAAAATGAAACAAAAACAAACAAAAATTAGCAGGGAAAGAGGCAGAGGGAGGGAGCTATCTCTTGTTTTTCTACAAAACTGGGTTTCTTTAGATAATATCTAAAGCCAGTAAGCAAGAAATTTTTTATATAAATGTTATTGAGAAATATGAGATCAATGCCAGGATAAGCAGCTGTGTTAAAAGCTGTTGCTCTCAAGGAGCAAGAATTGTCAGTAGGAAGAGGTGGGTCGGGTTACTCCTGTGCTTCATTATCAGCCTTGTAGTTTAATTTGTCTCCCATTGTACATGTATCACATTGATAACAATGATAAATTACGTTTAAAAAGAGAAATGCATTAGATGGGAAAATGGAACCAACGAAAGTCAGTGTCTTAATGCGCTAGGGTAGTTGTTTAGCCTCAAATTGCCAAATTATATCGCAGCTTGATGCAAGGTTATTGTTGCATTTTCTGAGGAGAAAACCAGATTGAATCAACTGTGTTCTTACTTCTGTCTCTCTGTGATTTTTAAAAACCTTATCACCAGCAAGACTATGCCTCTTCCTTCCACTTCTTTATTCTCTTCTGTCCTTCCCGGAGCTAACCGTCAGTGGGAAGGTTAGTGTGCCTACTGGCAGGCGAGCATTCAGGACTGTGCGTGCACAAAATAGCAACAACACTATTTCATGTTTTATAACTTTTCATAAATCTTTCTGTATCACTTTTTTGGACTTTGTCAATATTGATAAATATGGATCTAAGCCATAAAGGAAACCAAAGTGTTTATCAGTACCAGTGATACTAATACATGAGTATTAAGTTTCTGGGGTTTTCCCCCTAAATTTAATTAATTCATTCATTGGTTTTTTTGTTTTGTTTTGTACTCTTCTTTATTTTCCAAAGTTTTCAACATTGATACCAGCCCTGATCCTGTCTTTATTTGGTAGGAAAATCTCTCTGCAGCAATGTAGCCATAAGGAAGGTGAAGGAACTGGGAGACCTTTTATTAGTTCGTGGAATGGCAATTTAGAGAAAGACATAGCCTAGTGTTTTCTGTTTAGCTTTGATGACGTAATTACTACCTCCTTAGCCAAAGTTGTATAAAGAGACATATTCTGCACAGATGAAAAGCATGTCAACAGTCTGCTGGCATTAGCTGAGTCTCTTCACACTGAGGGATGAACACTTCCAAAATCATTCATTAGAAGCCTGGCCAAGTCCATATCATTCATTAACTGTCTCCTTACTGAATAGGAAAAATGAATGGAGCCCTTTAATCTGACATTAATAAATTACAACCATTTGGGGAAGTATTCAAATGTAAAATGTTGAGGTTCATCATTGAAATTATATTTGATGGCTTGGGTTTGTTCTGGCTCATTTAAAGATATAATTTTCATAGGACTTTATCCCATATGGTGGGTGATAATGGTTACTCTTGTACGTTGAGTTTAAGAGGGACTCAGTGGGGCCAAAATGCAAATTCACAGAACTGAAACCTGGAAGTACCCCTGAGGAACATCTGGGAGAAGTAATTTTCAAACTTATGAAAGTTAATCTTCTTTGTCTTTAAAAAAAATTATAATTAAGCAGAGAGGCAAGTCTACTGGCCCCCTTTCACCTCATTTTGCAGAAAATTGCAGATTGAAAAGAAAAAGCAAGGAAATTATTGTGATTCTTTTTTTTAGATTCCCATCATAGTCCATCAAGATGGAGCTTCTTCTTAAGTCCTTGTAGCATTTAGAAATGCTTTTTTTTTTTTTACAAGTAAATAGGGAGAGAAGAGAGAATACATGGTCTTTACTTTGTATCTCTGTATAAATGGTAAGAGACAGATGTTTTGCAATAAGGTGACACTTGGAGTGGGCCTTTAAAGAGTGTTCATTGCATCAAAATGTGTTGTTTCTTTTTGCTTCTTTTTTTCAACAAGATTGTGACCTTTTTGAGGCAGGAGACTAGTTTTATCCATATTGGTATATTCAGTGCCTGAATGATGTCTGGAACAGAGTATCTAAATATGGCTGGCATGTCTCAATTCAAGTTAAATTTGCATGCATGGGTGGAAAAGTCTAAACAAGAATTAGAAACATCCCAAAGAGTTTGGCTTCGAGAAATCTCCCATTTTTCTTTAATATTCATTGCCTGCTAGATGAATTTTGACCTTGCTGTGGCTATTTTTGATGGGATGATTTTCTCTGTCACCTTTCTCTAATACAGTCACTTTTTCTGAAGTGTGTTACTGTGCTTTATGAGAGTCCTGCATTCATATGATTTACATGGATCCTTGATGAACATGGGCACTTTCTTATGATCGAGCATTCTACAATATTGTTTGTGTTAAGTTCTTGAAATAGGATATTTTGTTCACTGATTTAGAAGAGTAAGTGGATGTTTCATCAATTCAGACTTTAATATGCCATATTTAGAATACAGGGATAATTCAGTAATGCCGGCAGATGATTAAAAAAATTTGATGGACAGATTAAAGGTATATGAAACATGTTATTCCGAAAAATAACAGCTGCATAACAGGAACATAAGCAACACTCAATAGTAAGATTTTTTTATGGAAAGGTTAGTGGATTTCTTTGACGAAGTAAGATAATCCAGCATTTGTTCATCTATCCATCCATCCATTAATATATTTTTATATCAAACATAAACTAAGAGCCCACTCTACACCTGGAAGAGATGTATAACATCAAAGATGGTTACTATCCTTTCACAGTATTTTTCTCCTACCCCCCAGTTCTCTTCAGGCCAGAGGACTGAAGTACATGTGAATTCCTACTGTCTTCCCTCTTCACTTTTCACACACATCAGAATCTTCAAAAGTTGCCACTGCGCCTTCATCCCTTAAAGAATAAGAGTTCCGATTCAACTAGCAATCTTTCTAGGGAAAGGAAGTAGAACTGGTGATTAAGATCCTACATATTTCCTGAAAATGGTGTTAAAGTATTTATAGGAACTGACTTCAAGTAATTCTTCATCCTCATCTTCATTGCCTTTCTGTCACAAACACTTCAGTCGAGTCCTAAGAATTACCTGAGTTCTTCAAACAGCCCATTGACTTTTGTCATCTTTCATACTCTGGCTGTCTCATTGCCTATCAGTGCCTCACAGACAAATACCTTGAATAAAGTTTAGTCACCTGTCAATGCGCATTTCAAAAGCATTCATGTTAGTAAAATATTTAGTTACCAACTTCTCTCCTCAGGCACACACATAAACACACACACAACATACTTCTTCTATATATTAAACACAATATCTGAATTAAATATTCTCTATTCATAACAACCTATATTTTGTCCACTAGCTAGTAAGTTCTACAGCATTATGGTAGAAGCACCATCATTTTTATTAAAATCTTAAGTGAGGGAAAAATCCTCATTGTTTCAAAAATGTGAAGAAAGCACTTCCTCTTTGATTTTTTTTTTTTTTTAAGAGCTAGAATTAAAAGTGTGCTTGGCTGCCTCAGTTGGTAGAACATACAACTCTTGACATTGGAGTCATGAGTTCAAACCCCACTTTGGATGTAGGGCCTCTCCCCCCACCCCCCAAAAAAAGACTGTAGTGTTTTAGGAATTCTCCTTGTATCAGCTTTTTTGGTGCCTTCGTTCCCTGGTCATGCTGCTTCAAAGAATGAAGAGGTAGACCAGACAAAGAGTGGTGGGCAGCAAAAGAAAGTTTATTGATCAAGAGTACAAAGCTCCTGAAGAGGAAGGGGACCAGGCAGTGTTGCCGTTTTGGTGTTTAAGTCTAGGGGTTCTAACCTCTCTTACAGAATGATCTTAAGCAGCCAGAGTGTGGGCATTCTGCAGGTTGGCTACTAAGCATGCTGTTCAGGGTTTTGTTTTTTTGTTTTTTGTTTTAAGATTTTATTTATTTATTTGACAGAGAGAGATCACAAGTAGGCAGAGAGGCAGGCAGAGTGAGAGGAAGGGAAGCAGGCTCCCTGCCGAGCAGAGAGCCCAAAGCGGGGCTCGATTCCAGGACCCTGAGACCATGACTTGAGCTGAAGGCAGAAGCTTAACCCACTGAGCCACCCTGTTCAGGGTTTCCATCAATGCCCCAGTCTACCTATTAGGTTATTGTTCATGCACTGATCGTCTTTTTTGGCCTGACATCTGGAGACTTAGTCTCAACTGCCTGAGTTTATGATAGCGACAAATGTTTCATGGTCAGTTTCTTTATCTCAGGATATTTTGGAAAAGTAATTTCTACAGAAGCTGTAAAACAGAATGTTAGTTTTTGTCTTAGCTGTCCTGACTCAGTGTTTTCCTGTTGGGGACCCTGGCCCTGACTTGTCCAATCAGCTCCTAACACTACAACTAAACGTAACGTTTGTTGTTGAAAACTGCCATACAAACTCAGCACAAATAATTGTGTGAAATGCTAGCCTTGTGTTTTTTATTTTGTTTTAATGATTTATTTATTTTTGAGACAGAGAGAGAAAAAGAGAGAACAAGTGGGGAAGCAGAAGAGGGAGAGAGAGAGAGGAGGAGTATCCCAAGCTGACTCCTGCTGAGGGCTGAGCCCAGAGCCCTACAAGAGGGCTCGATCTCGAGACCCCGTGATCTTGACCCTGAGATCATGACCTGAGCTGAAACCAAGAGTCAGACACTTAACCAAGTTGAGCCACCCAGGCACCCCAGCTAACTTTGTGTTTTTAGAGTACAGATGATATTATAAGGCTAAACATTTTTCAGAGAACCCAGCTAAAAGGAGAGCTTTCAAAAATCAAGCGATTGTGTGATTATTTCAGATTCTTCCATGAACAGATCTAAGACATTAAATATAAAGATTTAGACACGCATGTTTGTATATCTGAGATATACCAAATTGTATCATTGTTGGCATATTAGTTCCAGGAGTGCTTCTGTCAGTTCTTCAGGATGTTCTGCGTAGGCGATCATGTCATCTGCAGAAACAGAGAGTTTCAAGGCTTAATTCTCAGTCCTTAAACTTTTTTTTTAATTTATTTTTTATTTTCAGCATAACTGTATTCAGTATTTTTGCACCACACCCAGTGCTCCATGCAATCCGTGCCCTCTATAATACCCACCACCTGGTACCCCAACCTCCCACCCCTCACCCCTTCAAAACCTTCAGATTGTTTTTCAAAGTCCATAGTCTCTCATGATTCACCTCCCCTTCCAATTTCCCCCAACTCCCTTCTCCCTTCTCTCCATCTCCCCATGTCCACCATGCTATTTATTATGCTCCACAAATAAGTGAAACCATATCATAACTGACTCTCTCTGCTTGACTGATTTCACTCAGCATAATCTCTTCCAGTCCCGTCCATGTTGCTACAAAAGTTGGGTATTCGTCCTTTCTGATGCTAGTAAGAGGTAGAAAAGGAGCGGTGGAAGGGGACATCCTTGCCTTGTTCTCATTTTCAGGGAGAAAGCATTTAATTTCTCACCACCCATTGTGACGGCTGTTGTAGGTCTGATGGATTCAGCACGGAGCCTTAACAGTTTCATTTGTTGGTCTCTGGAAAGCCTGCATATATGGAAGTCTGGTTTGGACAATGATGAGTTTTGCAAAGTTCTACAATTCTGAACATCATGTGAACACTACAGGGTGTAGCACGTGACCGTTTATAACTCAAATTAACATTTAACTTAGAAGGCAGGGGATATACTCACAGAAAGGTCTTGATGGATGAGTACATTTTTAGTTGGGTGAGCTCTAATAAAGACTATTTTTAGTGGAACACAACCTACAGTCAGGGGAAAAAAGAAAAAATTGCGACAAAACTCTTATTGGCTTCCTTTGTGTTGTGTGCAAGACCTAACTGAAGGTACAGGAGGAAGAAACAAATAGAAAATGATAACCTTTAATGCAAGTTTTAATTAATTAATTAATTAATTTTATTGTTTAAAGTTTTTCATTCTTTTCAGTAGGCAATGGGAAATTAGTCATATTTCTGTGTTAAAATTGTGACAAGATCTGAGAAGAATCACTACACTATTTAACAGGAGAAACAAAGTCCGAAGCCCACAGGCCCTGGGACATACCCCAAACTTCCAAGGCAGGTCTGAAGAATACCATCAGCTTCAATGTCAAAGGACAATAGACTGTGGCAGAGACATGGACAATAGGAAATCCATGCTCCATCCAGTGGGGGCAGGGCCCCTCACTGCTGTATAGCAATGCATGTCTCCTGATGCCAGACAGTTCTCTCACTCCAGAGATGAGCTATCCGAAAAACAGTGTGGGAATTTTTGGCTTTTAAATATTGATAATAAATTCAAATGTGAAACTCACACAGATCTGCTGGCAGGAATGAGTGTATGAACGCACAGGTTTAGAAATTTTTGCTATTAATTCATAATATACAAGAAGAATATTTAGTGCTCACTAAAATAATACTCTATTAATAAGATATGATAGATAGTATCTATAAAATGTAGCATTTTGAAGCAGTTTTTGTATATTATTCTTTCATCATCCAATGTGTGTGTGTATATATATACATATACACACACATATAGACACATTTTATATATATATACACACATATGTTATAAATATGTGTATATACGTATAATCATAACGTATACATGCCTCTTTCTTTCTTCCTTCCTCTTCCCCATTCTCCTTCCCCTCTCCCTCTTTCCCTCCATCTGTCTTCCTTTCTCCCTCCCTCCAGTCTTCCCTCCCTGTCTCTCCTTCCTTTCTTTCTTCCTTCCCTTCCATGTCCCTCCCCTTCCAATGTCCCGTTAAAGGTAGTTGTGGCAAACCTGTGTTGTTTGTTAAAAATCAAGTTTCCTCAACCTCAGGAATCCCTCGAGGTAACCAAGAGTTGGAAATAGGTCAGTCTCCGCAGGTGATTCTAATGCGTACTAAGCTTCTCGAAACATTGTTCTCTGCTTAAGGAGGAGAAACAAGTACAGAGTATGGTTGTAGAGCTGATGGGGTTAGTATTTCAGTCACTTTTATACTTTATCTAAAAATGAATGTGGGATTGCAAACTTAAGTGTTTGCTCTAAATTTTGGTCCTTTACCATCTATGCCAGAGCTGTGCGTGTGTGTGTGTGTGTGTGAGAGAGAGAGAGAGAGAGAGAGAGAGAGAGAGGTTATATTTTAATTTTGTATTTTAACTTTTTGTTTTAATTTTATTTGCAATTTCCAAAAGAGTAAGGTTATTGACACCAATCTAATTATAGGACAGGCTATGCCCAATAAATATTCCTGAATTTGTGACCCATAGAGCACGGGGTAGCCACACATCCTTAATGCCTGTAATGATTTCAGTCAGCAGTCACTCTGGGAGGTGCAGTGAGGGTTAACCCCTTTGAAACTTTGCAGATCCTAATCTGCAACCTCCTATCTCTGACCTCTATGTGCATGTCCAGTTGCGCACATACATGGGAGAGGTCAGACATCTGATACCCTTGTCTTAGTAAGCATTTTAGGCAAGTCAGATACTTAACATTTCTTGGATCAAACTATGAAAAGGACATTAGAAGCACCCATTTGTAGATATCAGTATCTAAGATATGTTTGTGAATGCTTTTGTAAATTGACTTAAAGATACAATTCAGTGACAGGGTCCTCAATCAAGGAAATATTTACTACTATGTATTTCTGTCATTGTGAATAAATATATGCACATATATACATATTCAAATATACATACATATTGTCACTGCACTTTTCCATTAGAAAATACATATCTCAATAGGAATTAGTCAGATTTTATGCTTTCTGTTGGAAAAGATTTGTATACTGGGGCACCTAGGTAGCTCAGTTGGTTAAGTGTCTGGCTTGTGGTCTAAATATATATTTTTTAATTTTATTTATTTATTTGAGAGAGAGAGGGAGCAAGAGAGAGCAGATGCATGGGAGAGAGGCAGAAGGAGAGGAAGAAGTAGATTCCCCCCTGAGCAGGGAGCCAGACACAGGGCTCCATCCCAGGACCCTGAGATCATGACCTGAGCCAAAGGCAGATGCTTCACCAGCTGAGCCACCAGGGCACCCCAAACGTCTGGCTCTTGATTTTGACTCAGGTCATAGTCTCAGGGTCATGAGATTTAGCCCGGCTTCAGGATCTGTGTTGAGCGTGGAGCCTGCTTAAGGTTCTCTCTCCACTCTATGCCCCGCCGCTGCTCACACAATCTCAATCTCTAAAACAAACAAACAAAAGACTATCTTGAACAATTCAAATGATTTTAATGTATATTGTACAATGTGCTTTTCAAACCATGTTAATAGTCAAGACAATACCATGTTATGGATAAGACCTGAGGCTTTGGATCAATAGTTCAGGTTTTGGTTCTGTCATCTTAAGCAAATTACTTCAGTTCTTTCTGCCTCACTCTCTCTTTTTTTTAATCTGTTGAATGTGATTAATAATTATACTCATTTAGTTTCTATGAGGATTAATTTTATTAATAGCAAATTTCATCAAATCTAAGACACCATCAGTTGTAAGATAAGCACTATATTTTGTACCACTAAGAACAAAATATGTATATAGTGCTAATATTTATGAAAAGATATATTCAATTTTAGGAGACAGCTGATTTTAGTGATGTTCAAATGTGTAAAAAAAAGAAGTGTATCTTAAAATTGATGATACGCATTGTATAAAAAGTAATAGGATAATTCTAGAATGATTAGCAATTATTAGGTCAAATAATTTTTGCCCATTTGATAAATGAGGCAACTTTGATAAAAGGGAGTAAAATAATTTGCTGAAGGCCAACAGCCAATCTGATTTAGGAACATAATTAATGTTTCCTGATTGCTGCATTGGTGTAATTTCCAATTTACCATGCTTTGGAATATGAATTACTTATAGTAGAAATAACAAGGAGAAAAGTTTGTCTCCTATTTTATATAAGATATGCTAGTTGGGGTGCCTGGGTGGCTCAGTGGGTTAAAGCCTCTGCCTTTGGCTCCGATCATGATCCCAGGGTCCTGGGATCGAGCCCCATATCGAGCTCTCCGCTCAGCAGGGAGCCTGCTTCCCTCTCTCTCTCTCTCTGCCCGCCTCTCTGCCTACTTGTGATCTCTGTCCGTCAAATAAATAAATAAAATCTTTAAAAAAAAGACATCCTAGTTGTAATGGTAAAACATTCACAGAATTTATTCTAATTTAGTTGCATTTTGTTGTATAAATGTAATTTACCTGATATATTGGGATTAAAGCCTATCACAATGCTTTTTAAATGAGACTTTTTTTTTGAAGATTTTATTTATTTAAAAGAGAGAGAGCAGGAGTAAGGCAGGCGGCATAGGGTAGGGCTGGAGAGGCAGGCAGGGGAAGAGAGAGACGCAGACTCCCTGCTGAGCAGGGAGCCCAAAGCAGGGCTCAGTCCCATCCCAGGACCCAGAGATCAGGACCTGATCTCTGGCATACACATAAGTGACTGAGACACTCAGGTGCCCCTAAAAGAGACTTCCTTAGAATTATTGTATTCAGTTTGTCAGTTTCAACACAAAAAATTAATATAACTACACTTAAATTATTTGCAATAAGGTTGAAAATACAAAATTTAAAGGGCTCAGGTCATGACCTCGCGGTCCTGGGATGGAGCCCTGTGCCTGACTCCTGCTGAGTGGGAATCTGCTTCTCCCTCCCCCTCTGCCTCTCTCCCCTGCTCATTCTCTCTCATTCTCTGTCTCTGTTTCTCAAATGAATGAATAAAAAATCTTTAAAAAATGCAAAATTCAAATACACATACACAAAATTACATTGTAATTTATACATTGGCATTTTATTAGTGAGGAAACAGAGATACAAAGAAGTTATGCCACTTGCTAATTATTCAAATAAAATTTAAAATTAACTTGATTTTTTTTTTTTTTTTGTGCATCTTGGATGGATTATTGTCATTGCTCCTCACTGAGTTCCTGGGATCTGTCTTCCCCCAGTTAGAATCAACCCCTCAGGACCCAAGTTAGTTTTGCTGAACATCTCTGTTTTATTCTCTTATTTAGATATATTTCTGGTCCTCAAAATATTAGCATAAAATGCTGTCCGGCTTTCAGGCCAACTCAATTTTATGAGTGCATAATTTCACTGGAAATGTTGTCTCACTAATAAAACGAGGGAAATCCTGCCACAACCTGTCATCATTCAGGCCAAGGCTGGCCCAAGCCGGATGACAGTCGTTTATCTTTGCATTAGTGTGTTGCACAACTTACTGGGCGAAATGATTATTTGATGAAACAAGCTATTAAATTGGATCCTGCCAAAGATCAAGAACAGTGGAAAACTCTTATTTACTTTAATTTTTCTTCCTGTCTTCAGTTGATGAGAGAAGCCTGCTAATACCGTGATCAGCCATCAAGAACAGACATGATGGCCTGAGGGTATCATGAGTGAATGAGAAGAGAAACATGGAGGTGGAGAGTGCCTGCTTTGTGCCAGAACTACTTAGCTCAATTTTAGTAGATCATCTGGTTAAGCCTTTAAAGGCTTTAAGAGCTAAAGGACACTGATGGTCCTAGAAGTGACATGACGTATCCAAGTTCATATAGGTTGAAAGTAAGCAATAGGACATTCTAGGGTCTGGCTTGAGTGCCTATAGTTCTTTCTGCCACATTAAAATGGAGTAGTTAAGGAAATATTCTTCTTTTTTTTTTTTAAGATTTTATTTATCTATTTGACAGACAGAGATCACAATTAGGCAGAGAGACAGGCAGAGAGAGGAAGGGAAGGGGGCTCCCTGCCGAGCGTAGAGCCTGAGGCAGGGCTTGATCCCAGGACTCTGGGATCATGAGCTGAGCTGAAGACAGAGGCTTAACCCACTGAGCCACCCAGGCACCCCAAGGAAATATTATTCTTAACGATGTTACCAGGAGGGTGCCTGGGTGGCTCAGTTGGTTAACTGTCTGTCTTTGACTCAGGTCATGATCTGATGGTCCTGGGATCAAGTCCCACATAGGGCGTCCTGCTCAGCAGAGGGCCTGCTTTTCCCTCTGCTTGTGCGCTCGCTCTCGCTCTCTCTCTCTCTCTCTCTGACAAATAAATAAATAAATAAATCTTTAAAAAAAAATAAAAAAGGATGTTACCAGGGATTTTGGTATGGACCACATAGTGAGACCATTTGTACATTTGCGGGCAGGCTTTACAAATATCCCAGAGATTCCAAATCTTATTAGAGGGTTGAGTTCAATGTGGAAATGAAGGGTCACAGTGGAGTAGGTTAAGTTAGAATCATAAGACTGGGTCTGTAAAGTCAGACTATTGCTGAAGACCTTGGGCAATCTCTGTTCCTTTAAGGTAAGGGTTTGAATTGTTAGGCATCCCGAATTGTCTACTGGCTCCTACGCATCCCTTATATCCACTGACTTCCAAGTATATGATCAGATATTGGGAGTCTCTGTGGGCATTGATGTTCTACAAAATGCAGTCACATAAGCTTTCATGAGAATTGTCTGAGCTCTGTTAGAGTTTGAGTTGGTAATAGACCCTCCCTTATGGAAATGTAGTCACACCAACGCACGCATGATAGACTTGTGACAAACATGTCACCATCTTTGCTTATATCTGCGTAGTTCAAAGAAACCAGGGATATGACATATTCCCTAATGCAGTGCAGTGGGCTTTGAGAGGGGCAGGAATGCGCTTTCTTCTTAGATGGCTGGTGTGTTTCCAAAATATATCTTCCCTTCCGGTTCCTTTTCTAATTTCTTCTGAATTGATGTCTCTATAGATCGGGGTGATCGCTCAAACCACAGAGCACAGAACTTATTTGAGGCACTTTAATTATAGGCTACCCAACATCTAGGTTGATTTGTCTCATAGCAAATTAGTATAACTGTGTCCTGTTTTTCTTTAAAAAAAGATTTTATTTATTTATTTGACAGACAGAGATCACAAGTAGGCAGAGAGGCAGGCAGAGAGAGAGAAGAGGAAGCAGGCTCCCTGCAGAGCAGAGAGCCCGATGTAGGGCTCGATCCCAGGACCCTGGGATCATGACCTGAGCCGAAGGCAGAGGCTTTAATCCACTGAGCCACCCAGGTGCCCCCTGTTTTTCTTTAAAAAACCCAATAAATTCTGAGTGGTTCTCCACTCAGATATGTTGAATTAAGCTTTAACTTATGGAAATTTTATCAAATTAGGATAGATGAGGCAAAGAGTTTCATGCCATGACATGAATTAAAGTTATTAAAACTATAGTCTCAGCCATATCTATTAAAGAAAATTATAGTTATTTTTATTTTATTTTTAAAGATTTTATTTATTTATTTGAGAAAGAAAGAGACTGAGAGAAAGCATGAGAGGGGAGAAGGTCAAAGGGAGAAGCAGACTTCCCGAGGAGCTGGGAGTCTGATGTGGGGACTTGATCCCGGGACTCTGGGATCATGACGTAAGCCGAAGACAAGTCGCTTAACCAACTGAGTTACCCAGGTGCCCCATTATAGTTAAGTTTAAGTCAAATGGGAAAAACAAAAGATATGAAAATTTTCATCCTGTAAATGGATGGCCCATAGTTTGTTTTTGACTTATGCTACATCTGTTAAATAGTAGTGTTGGGGTCACAAATAATTTTGAAATGTTGTAAAAACGTTCCAAGTTTGTAGCTGAAGCTGCTAAGAGGGACCATTTGAAGTCACTTTCTTTGCTCAACAATCTACTTGCATGTCATTCTGACCACCGCCCCTTGGGGAAAAAATGAAAGTAGAATGGCATTTTGGAAATAATTCTTCCTTCTGAAAACCCCATGAATGATGAACTCAACAAGGGATACTTAAAGTGAAAATGTCTTTGCCAGTCCATCTGTCAAATTTCATATGCATTTTATTGCCAGATTTTTTTCTACTTTTGCTAAAATCCCAGTACCCAGTGTCCACAGATATAGGATCTAATAATGCATTGCAGTAATTTAATACATATAAAAAGCCTGTAAGATAGTTAGAAGAGAGTTCTAACAAATTTCTTATGGAGGGAAAATGTTATTAGATGATAGAAAATTTAATGATCTCTTTTTGATAGAGGAAAATTTGTTTCCTTTTGCTTAATTAGGTTGTAAATAATTTGTCATCAACATTTACAAAAATTTTGTAGGATATCCAAAGGAGTCCCTAAATTAGAATTTCTTGTTTAGAAATACTTTCTTTAAATTTTGATGTGGTTCACATAACTTTGTGTTCTGCTCGTTTTCTTGCTGTCGACTCTCCTGGCACTGATTTGGGAGATAACAAAGGAGATAACCTTGCTGTTAAAAAAAAAAAAAAAATGGTATAAAACAGAAGTATTAGATTATAAGACCATTTGCTAAGAATTAGAAAGAATAATAGTGTTGGATAGAAACATGAAGATCATTTAGTCATATGCCCACAATTTTCCCCTAATGTCACCATAGGAACAACAACAAAACAAAACAAAACAGAACAAAACAAACAAACAAAAAAAGACATGTTTTTATTTATAAAAGAACATAAAATTTTTTAAAAAGTTAAAAAAAATTTTGGAAATAATATATAAAATATTTGACCTCAGAACACATATAGATATTTGTCTATTCATAGATATCTCTAGAACCATGCCTTTGAAAATAAGAATGTGTGAAACAAGGAACTGATCTTGACATCTTTCTAGATAGTTTAAATGGATCCTATCCAAATATTCAGAAAGAAGGCAGGCAGCACTGACCATTCCAAGCATTTTATACTTATTGAGATAATCATAAAAAAGAAGGTTGACACTCAGGGCACCTGGGTGGCTCAGTGGATTAAAGCCTCTGCCTTTGGCTCAGGTTGTGATCCCAGGGTCCTGGGATCGAGCCCCGAGTTGAGTCGGGCTCTCTGCTCAGCAGGGAGCTGGCTTCCCTTCCTCTCTCTGTGCCTGCCTCTCTGCCTACTTGTGATCTCTGTCAAATAAATAAAATATTTTTTTTAAAAAAAGATATATTTATTTTAGAGAAAGAGAGGGAGCATGAGAGGGAGGAGGGGCAAAGAAGGAAGGAGAGAGAGAAAATCCCAAGCTGACTCCCCGGTAAGCACAGAGCCAGAGCATGATCTCAAGACTCTCAGATCAGGACCCGAGAGCTGAAACCACGAGTCTGGCACTTACCAACTGATCACCCGGGCATCTGGGTGGTTGAAGCTCCCCTTGCAATAAATGCAGAAATAAGTGAAATTTGTACTATTTTCTACAGAAATGATCTGTATATTAATTATCCTTTCACTCAACATCAATCTTCATCTGTATAAGATGTAGGGAAGGTATTTGATTATACAAAGTTGAAATATGTGTTTGTCTTCATGAAGTTTATGAGGATATGGAGATAATGCAGAAATTTTGTTAATCATGATATAAGAAATACAGAGATTAAAAACATCTACGGGAACTGTGAGCGGCTCAGTGAAGGCTTGCCATTTCTCCTCGCTTCCCCTCATTAAGCACAAACATAAACACTGGAAATGATGCAGGGGACAAGTTAAGGGGAACCATGAAATGTGGCCAGAATCAAGAGAGCTGGTATGGATCTCAGGGTTTGAGCCCTAGCACTGCACAGGGCTGTCCTGAGTCCTCCTGCATTAACAGAGAAAGGCCATCCACACCCCAGATTTTCCAGTCTGTTACATAACAGCAGGAGGTGGTCTGGGGAAGCTCATTATTTTCCCAGATCACACAATCGTCCAGATAACACCAGATGAGACTGAAACAGGGAAAATACTCTCCTTTACCATTGGACCTGCGAGTCTGCTTTTCTGCTACCAAGAGACACCCGGATGGAGGGCGGAGCCTGCAGGAGAGAGCCAGCTGCCCCTGACACCCATGAAGGAAACGGAAAACCTGCAGGACTAGGACTTTCCAGTCCAGCTGCCTACTGGCACCAGCAAGAGTCCAAAGCCACTCCTTCCCTACAGCGGAGAAAGCCCTTCTGCCGGCCCAAGGCAGTACCGTAGAGACCAGTAGGGCACCAGCGCCAGCGCCAGCTTAGCCAAGGATGCTAAAATCGCCCTGCAGACTGGAAGTCAACCCACTACTGCAATCACAGCCCACCCAAGCAGGACTAGACTCTCAGTGCTAAGCCAGGCAGTGTGAAACTTTTATGTGAAAGAATTACATAAGTCATTACCTGATGATAAAAGGATCAATCCAGGAACTAGACATAACAATTCTAAATATGCACAGATTTGAAAAATACACGACACAAAAACTGGTAGGGTTGAAAGGAGAAAACCACAATTGGCAGTCGGAGGCTTGAATACCTGCCACTGAACAAGAGATAGGACTATTAGGAAATCAGCAAGGATCTATGATGTTTCAAGAATACATTCAACTAAGGATCTGTCAACTATAGAACATTTTATTCAATAGTAACAAAATGCAGGATTTTTTTTTTCCAGACTTCCACAGGGCACTCACCAAAACAGACCACGTTGTAGCCCCTAAGACCAGCCTCAACAATTTCAAGGAATTGAAAAGATACAAACTGTGTTGTCTGACGAAGGTAAGATCAAACTAGAAACAATACAAGGAAGACAGTGCTAACAGAGTAACAAAAGGATTCTCTGAACAGGTGGGAAATAGCACATTTTTAAGGAATCCACAGGTCAGAGATGAAGCCTCAAAGGATTTAAAACTGATACTACTAAGTAAGACTGAAAAGGAGTTATACACAGTGACTAAGTGGAGCTTATTGGAGGGATACAGGATGATTCATCATGACAAAATCAAGCATTATAACCAATAACATCAACAGACTAAAGAAAGAAACAAATCACACGATCATATCTATTAATGTGTAAAAATAATTTGTCCTGAGTTAACATCAATGTATGATAAAAACTCTCAGAAAATTAGGGTTAGAGAACCTCCTCATCAATTTTGAGTACATCAGTTTGTACTTAATGATGAAAGTCTAACTGCCAAGATTGGGGGATTTAAAAAAAAAATTAAAACTCAAGCAGAGTCCAGTATTTATGTAAGAAAAGAGAACTGAATGTAGCTGCACCAAACTTGGAGTCAGGTGTGAGCCTGGCCATGACATCTCACAGCGTCGTGTATCTGCAAAGCTAATATTGGAAGAAAATGGGTCTGTAACCTAGTATGCATGAGTCAGGTACAAGGTAGATGGATTAAACAGAGGTGTTAACAGAATAAAAATAAATAAATAAATAAAAGTCTTATGAAATAAAAACATGCCTTAGGCTTTGAGTATTCTGAAATATACTAGAATAAGACTGTGTTTCTTTGTGATGATATCAAAGCAATATATCATCGTGATTACAATATGCTGAGATGCGGCATCACAGCTGTCCATGAGCTGCAGCCGGTTTGGCCGCCCTACAGCAATACTGCAGTCTTAATTAACATTTGGGGAGCAGCAGATCAGTGCAACTGTCCTTCTCCTTTAATTGATAGCCCTTGGAAAATTGAGCTGCTTGTTTCATGCATGGACCATTGCTTACCACCTGCGGGATTTATTTGGATGGCTACCTGTTAAATCTTATCTGTACTCCTCATGAAGTGGAATGCACATCATTTTTGTTTTGAAGTGCATTTCAAGGAATGAGTTCAAACATTAAAGAAGTCCTGTTTTGTAATGGAAAAGGAGATAATGTTTTTTTTTTTCCGATTTATTTTGATCCTTCACAGAGAAAATTTAGAGGATATTCTGTGTTTTTATATACAGCTTTAATGTTTAAATAAGCACATAAGCATATTTTTAGATGCTAATATCAGTACTTGAGGTAGAAATGATATTTAAAAAAATAATTTCATGGATGTGTTTTCAGACATATGGTGGGTACTATTGCTTGGTTATCTGATATCATTCTCATCTTTCTTCTCAAAAGAATCCCAGAGTTTTTCAGATCTTCACCTCTCTGACAACTTTGCCCATCTCATTCAAAAGCAATGGGCCTATTCACAGCTCCATTGAATAGTTAGAGAAAATCAGAATAACTATGTGTTCCTTTTCAATATTTGAATCAAGAGTGGCCGTGTAAGGGCGTCTGGGTGGCTCAGTGGGTTAAGCCTCTGCCTTCGGCTCAGGTCATGATCCCGGGGTCCTGGAATCGAGTCCCACATCGGGCTATCTGCTTAGCAGGGAGCCTGCTTCCCTCTATCTCTCTCTCTCTTTCTGCCTGCCTCTCCGTCTACTTGTGATCTCTCTCTGTCAAATAAATAAAATCTTAAAAAAAAAAAAAAAAGAGTGGCCGTGTGATCTAACACAGACGAAGAAGATACCAGGAGTAGTTTACCAAAGCTTGTGTGAAAGTACCCTCCTGCTGTCCTGTCCTCTCCACCTCATTATGGTGTCCTATAATCTAGTGGGAAAAGCTGTTTCATGTATATAAATATAGTTCTGTGAAATGCCATTAATAAGCAAACAAGATGTAGACTGATAATTAATCATTTAATTTAGCAGTATGGAGATCAGTGAGGACCTTGATAACATCAATTCCCCTAGGGTACTAGAAACCAGAGCTCAAATGGAGAGGACTCAAAAAGATGTGGGAGAAAAAGTTATGGACTATTGGAAATAATGCAACTGGCCATCAACAGATGAATGGATAAATGAAATGTGATGAATATATAATGCATATAATAAAAATTTCATATAGGGGTGTCTGAGTGTCTCAGTCGGTTAAGCAGCAGACCCTTGATTTTGGCTCAGATCAAGATCTCAGGGTCTTGGGATTGAGCCCGATGTCAGGCTCCATGCTCAGCAGGGAATCTGCTTGGGGATTCTCTCCCTCTCCCTCTGCCCCTCCCTCTGCCCACCTCAGAACACGTATTTCTGGTAGATGTTACAACAGGGATGAAACTTGGGTATTTTTTTTTTCTAAGATTATTTTATTGATTCATTTGACAGAACGAGAGAGGAAACACAAGCACGGGGAGTGGGAGAGGGAGAAACAGACTTCCGCTGAGCAGGAAGCCTGATATGGGGCTTGATCCCAGGATCCTAGGATCACAATCTAAGCCAAAAGCAGAACCTTAATGACTGTATTTGGAAAGCAGTCGTTGACTTCTCAGTCAATGACCGAGCCACCCTGGTGCCCCTGGGGTATCTTATGCTAAGTGAAAGAAACCAGGACCAAGGAATAAATATTGCATGATTTCATTTAAATGAAATACTCAGAACAGGGAAATTTGTTGTGGATTACCAAGGACTGGGGGAGTGGAAAATGGGAATTGTTGGGTAATGAGTACAGAGAGTCTGGTTGAGGTGGAAGGTTTCAGGATAGATAGTTGTGATGGTTGTACAACATAGTGATTCTAAAATGCCTCTGAATTACACACTTAACGCAGTGCAAATGGCCAATTTTGTGCCAAAAATATCTCTTACCACAATAGAAACTTGAATGTTATGAATGATGAGTATAGACAAATCTTATAAAGAATTTTTAAAAATAAAATTAGAGATATCAAATGCCTCCTGCATAAGTAGGTATAAGAAAAAACAGTCTGGGAAACCACAAAAAGAAAGATATGGTGATTATCATAATTAATGACACTTAAGGACAGAAATAACTTATCAATAATGACATTTTGAGCAGTGGAAAATTTTTGAAGATAAACTGGAAGACGTGAGAAAATAAAGGCTTTCTCCTTGAAAATCAAGATCACAAAGTGATATTTTTTAAAAAGGACATAGTTGGCTCTTTGAAAGTAATGAAGAGGTGGGTCTGGCTGTATTATATACACATCATTGTGAAGGACAAGAGGTGTGTGTTGCATGTTCAATCATCCTACAGACTCTATTGACAAGTGTTTTTATGTGAAGTGAATATATTATTAGGCTTGCGGTTATTAAACTAAAAATGCTATGAAAGGTTACTCTAATTAAAAACTCTTCCAGAGGTGAGAAAGAAGTCACTGATGAAGCACTTGCTCAAATCAGTAGTTTAATTCAGATTAATGAATCTATGAAGTAGTTACAAATTAAACAGGATATGAAATAGATCTATCATCTCGATGCTCAATAATCAGAAAACAAAAATTTTTAGGTGGAAAATGCCAACAAATTTATTCATTTAATTTTAATAAAATAAAACTGAAAACCAAACCCCACCCCCCAAAAAAGTTCAGGACATAAATGTGTTATGAACACATTTTATTTTAATAAGTTATATGTTTATGCTTCTGCATGTAGAATCAACCCTATCTTCATGGGTAATTGTTATTTCTCTACCAGCTCGTGTTGCTCACTCAAATTAGGGCCAGAGATATTTGAATGTTTGATTGTAATACAATGGAGAAATGGCTAAAACAGAGATGAGCGTAGATAGAAGAGAGACACTTAAGTAGAATGCGAACTGAGGAAGGTTTTCCTGGAGTAGGTTCTATGTGTCTCAGGTCTTAAAAGACAAATGTAAAACAACTCAGCTGTAACTTGCATTGAGGAAGGATCTATGTAGCTAAGTCTTAATCTCTATGGAAAATTACAAAGACATCATCTGTGAGTAGTAAGTGCCATGGGATAATTGTGGTGTAGTGGAAATTCTACTAGGAGGAGAAAGATCCAACCAGATGATTCTACCATTGCTCACATCTTCTTCTTTTGAGTTATAATATGCTTTCTTATCTTACAGGGTTTTGAGAGAATTAAATGAGAAAATGTGCACGAGTGAAATTGTTCTTTCTTAATGGGTCCATGGGATCTTGTACCAGTTCATTCATTAAAGAACAACTTAACCAGCATCGACTATGTGAAAAGGCTTCATTCTAAGACTTAGTGACACATCAGTAACTCAAATGAGTGAATACTTCCCATTTAGTTCATAGTCTTGAAATGAGTATCTCTCCTTTAGTCTTTGCCTTGTTCTGCTATCTCTTTGTGAGATTATAATAAAGATCCTCAAATTATCCCCTTTGTTTTCTGTAAGAACCAGAGACAGACTTGCAGCTGATTCCCTATCGCTTTTCCAAACTACCCACAGAATGGAAACAACTTCCCTTTCAAGTAAGATTTAACAAATAAAACAATGCAAACAAACAAAAAGGTGGGGAGAGTTCATAGACTGCTCTTTTGGCTAGGCTAAGTGAGGCATTTTTATCCTTTGATAATAATGGTAGCAGGGCTACCCAACACTTAAAATTTTTGTTCTGTGCCAATGCAGGGCAAGTGTCTACATAATTATACAGGTCTCATTTTCTTCAATCCTCACAACTCCATGCCATTATATACTATTTTATGTGTGTTTTTCAACTTATTTTCCTAAGCTACATAAGCTAAAAAGTAGTGAAATGTAAATTTTGAACCCAGGCCTCCTGCAGAGCCGACAGTATTCTAGCCTCTGAGCCTTCTTTCTCTTAGGTAATTCTCCCTGACCCTGAACCTTGGTGTTCAACATGGTCCGGACAAACACAGACTCTGAGTCTTGAGCAGTTGCCCCAGCAGCCAGCAAAATAAATAAAATATAATCTACCTTTGCTGTCCTTGAATCGCAGAGATTGTTCTATGGGAGGTGGGATGATTGGTAGTAAATAGATTATAATCTAATTTTCAAGATAAAATGAAATATAAAGGAGATTGTAAATATACATATAGCGGTGCCTGGGTGGTTCAGTCCTTCAGTGTCTGTCTTCGGCTTGGGTCATGATCCCAGGGTCCTTGGTTCAAGCCCTACATCAGGCTCTCTGCTTGGTGGGAAGCTTGCTTCTCCGTCTCTCACTCCCCCTACTTGTGTTCCTTCTCTCTCTGTCTCTTTCTCTCTCTCTGTCAAATAAATAAAACTTAAAAAAAAAGAAAACATACATATATAACTATATAAGTGGTATTATAATTTGTCATATTTTAATAATGAAGCTTTTACACATATTGACATTTATATATAACTATATATCATATATACATAAAATAATTGTACACTTATAATAACACTTATGATATAACTATATGCAATATACTTTCTTCCTCACCTTGTCATAAATTTTATTCTGGCTTTGAACTTTATGACTTTGAACCTTATAATCAAATACACACACAGCACCCTAAACTCACAGTCTCTTTGCAGCAATGGAAATCAAGAATAAAATCAAGATTTTTTCTCTCCCAGAATCATATGTATAAATGTGTATTCTTGTACACATAAAACACCGAATAGTTGATAAACCAGAATAGACAAAATCCTAGATTATTTTTTGACTGAACCAGTGTCAATGCTAACTTGCAGCAGCACAAGGAGGCATCCGTTGGCCGTGGTTCACAAAGTACTCGCGTTATTGATTCTACTCTCTCTCACTGCTATTAATATTAAACACATTTTATTATCACCAGTGCCATATATTATTCTTCATGTTCATTTGACCATGTAAGTGTGTTTGTGTATTTCATATAGATAAATCCTCATTCAGCATTTAGCAGATCAGGGAACAGAGACCAAGGTTAAACAGTTGCTCAGCACTACACAACTCCCGAGTGGCATTTCTATTCAGTTTTATCCAACCCCACCCTCACCTGTCACCATCACTGAAGACCTGCTGTAAACCATGCACTGGGTTTTACACATTTTATTTACTCCTTGGTAAGTTACTTATATTTTTAGGTAATGCTGTCAGTGATCATGGTAAATGCTTTCCCTGTGTTTTAAAACAATCTACCAAGAGTATTAGACTTACCACGCAAGTGAATTTCTAGAGACGTTTAAGGGATCCACCTGTTCATTATCCCAATGTTGCAAGCAGGAAACAAAAAGTCAGAGTAATAAAATGGTTTGCAAAACTCCAGGCAGTTGGGTCTGATGGTTCAGATTAGAACCTGGGTGTTCTGAATTGTGACATGACTTACTCTTGTTATACCTCACTGACCTTTACCAGCCTTACTGAGTTTCCTGCCCAGAGCATCCCACTCTCCTCCTATCTCCACTGTTTACCTGATTAACAGAACTTAGACGGATTTCCATTTATCTCTAAGTATTTTTAAATATAAAAGCTAGTCAAATTAATGAGAGCTTTAGGCTTGATTGACAGGTTTATAATCTTTGGGAGTTTGACTTAAAAAAGTCCATTCCAAAAAATATGTGGGTGGAAGGTATTTTTATTGCTAATTTCCAGTTGATAATTTTAGGTAGTCTTATAGCCAACATTTTCTCTAAGAGAGGCATACATTTTTAAAATAAGAGAGGCACTTTTAAAAAGAATTTCATTTTGATCAATAAAAACAGAGGTAATTTATGTTTTCAACTCAAAATAATTGTTGCTCCGGATGTCCCCCCTAGGGCAAAGAAGTGTCTATTTGGGGAACGGTACTTGCATTTGTTAGGATTCTGGTTCTTTGACATTGCCACTCTCTCTTAAATTAGCTTTCTCCTTGTACTCATAGAAGGCAGAAAGCTGGCTTGTCAGTGCAGGGTGGTACGTCCTCTTGGTATTCGTGAACATGTCATGAGAACCCCTGGTTTCTGAAATCAAGATGTCTAAGAGTTGATGTGCCCAAGGTTTTCTCTTTAATCAGCTTCAATACGCTGCACCCTGAACTCAAATTATCCCTGCATCAGGAGTAATCAGGGCAGAATAAAACCCAGGTTATTCTCCTTGGCCCAGTTTATCTTCCCACAGCCACGGGGAAGGTTGCTGCATCAATCAAGTCTCCAAATAAAAAGGTAATTATTTCTTGATTTCTCTGGAGCAGATGCAGTGAGAGCAAGGTTGCTTCCACTGAGAGTCCCTACTGTGTTGCCAAACAGCAGCGGTTATCTTAGAAGACAGAAGTAATTACTTGCAAGATGTTCTTGTCTTTTTAGGTAGGGCCGAGTGCTAGTCATTAAGATTCACCTGGCATTTGAGCAACTACCACAGGCCAGGCATAATGCTAGATATTTTCATGTGCATTTAGTCATGTAATTGCATGTAAACGTCTGACCTGGGCATGCACACACACCCCTACATGCACATGTGAACATTGTAAAGTATGTGTCATCCTCATATTAAAGTGAGGAAATGGGTCAGTGAACTGGGGATGTGACCAAGGACATAGAGCCAGCAAGTGGCTTAGGAGAAGTTCAGACCTGAGTTACCGCATCCCATGATCTTTCTCTATTACCTTTTCATTATGGACACATAGTAGTTTGCCAGGCCTCTTTCTAACTCAGAGCACACACATTCATACCTACGCTGCAATAGCCTGTCATTGCCTTTTTTTTTTTCAAAGATTTTATTCACTTGACAGACAGAGATCACAAGTAGGCAGAGAGAGAGGAGGAAGCAGGCTTCCCGCTGAGCAGAGAGCCCGATGTGGGGCTTGATCCCAAGATGCCAGACTCATGACCTGAGCTGAAGGCAGAGGCTTTAACCCACTGAGCCACTCAGGTGCCCCTGTCACTGCCATTTTAAATGCTTACGACAACAGTGCTAATTAATCTTCTCTTTTTCCTAAATTGGGTCACAGGAAATGGGAGGAACACCTTAGGCTTTACCCTAAGGAGATATTGAGAGATCCTTAAAGGAATTGAAAAAAATGCTTATATTCTACTTTCAAACCTTATTTAACTCCTGATCTCCTCTAGCCAAATATGAAATATTATGTGAAATCTACCAATTAGCTAGATTCAGCATTCTTTTCTTTTCTTTCTTTCTTTCTTTTTTTTTTTTGGTGTCACTTGGGGAAAAATTTGCATTTTATACCCGATATAACCATTGATTTAGTGACTAGACTATTGTGCCTAAAAACTGTTTAGTTTTGTAGACTATTGGAAACTTCGATGATTTTCTGATGAAAATTTAATTTTCTGATTTCTAGAACCAAGACATTATCTTGGTATCATAAGAGAAGAAAATGTTATCATTTCTAAGGTAATGTGTACCATTTTGGCTAAAAGTCATGAATTTCCTTTTTTAAAAAAGATATTGTCTTGGGGCGCCTGGGTGGCTCAGTGGTTTAAGCCTCTGCCTTCGGCTCAGGTCATGATCTCAGGGTCCTGGGATCGAGCCCCACATCGGGCTTTCCGCTTAGCGGGGAGCCTGCTTCCCCCTCTCTCTCTGCCTGCCTTCTGCCTACTTGTGATGTCTGTCTATCAAATAAATAAATAAAAATCTTTAAAAAAAAAAAAAGATATTGTCTTGCATTGTTACTTTTGCAATCAACACATTAACAAAGATGAAAAAAAGGAGCATCACAGATTCTAAATGAGGGTTTCTTAACCTCAGGAATGCCAGTACCTCCTGAAACGTAATTCTTTGTTGTCCTGTCTTACGCATTCATTGTAAGATGTTTAGAAGCCTCTCGAGCCCTCACCCGCTACATAACAGTAGTACCCTCTATCAGTAGTGGGGAAAAAACAAAAAAAGCAAACATCAGCAATAAATAAAAACCCAGAAACCAAAAACCAAGACATTCCAGACATTGCCAAATGTGCTTTAATGGGCAAAATTACTCTCAGTTGAGAACTGTTGGTCTAATGATCGGCTCTTTGGTCCAGATCCATCAGTTTCTGCTGGACCATGACCGGACAAAATCTGCTACTTAACCCTTTTAATCACAGAACGAATAATATGGTGTGTGTTGCTGTAGTGTATACTATGATAAACCACTCAGTTTCCAATTCATTTCCACACATGCTGGAAATACTGCCTGCAGAGAGCTTTCAGCTTGCTGCCCTCATTGGATTTCTTCAGATGAAGAACATTCTCCTACCCAATGTCCCTTTGCTCTTCTGGGGCAGCATGTATCCAAGAGCTGGACCATGTGGGTGATAAAGGCTGCTTCTTTCTTAGATTCAGAACAGATCTGAGGGACCCTCCAGATTTAGTTCTCCTTATGAGCTGGAAACTTCTTCTGTGCCCAATCTTGTTTTCTCTCCTTCCCTTCCACAGTTTTGTTCCCCAGATAAATAATTCCCTAATAAGTCTTCTGCATGCTGATCTCCACATCAGGCCCTCCTTCCCGGGGGAGCTGAACAAAAAGGTCTGGTATCCAGATTGGTCTGAGATAGACGTTTTGCAGTTGGATCGCTTACTGCTCAGAAGGAAAGGGGACCCATCCCTGGTGGTAGGTGGACTGCAGGTAGCCCCTGGTATGAGTTAGAGAGTAGTTCTGAAAACCTTCAGTGGTGGGGCTCCTGGGTGGCTCAGTCAGTTCAGTGTTTCTCTCCGGTCATGGTCTCAGTGTTCTGGGATGGAGCCCTGCATTAGGCTCTGTGCTGAGTGTGGAACCTGCTTGGGATTCTTTCTCTCTACATCTGTACCACGCACCACCACCCCCACTGTGTGCACTCTCCCTTTCTCTCTCAAAACAAAACAAAACAAACAAACAAACAAAACTTTCAGTGGTGGTGAACTGAAATGATATACATTCAGAAAAGCAGTGTAAAGGAGTTCAGGTGATGTGATGTTAAATATTTGAGAAATATTGGCAGCAAAATAGTTATGAAGAACAGAAATGAGTAGAGTTGCTAAGCTTGCTGTGTGCTCTGGATAAGGAAACATAAATATGACTGATTAATCTAGACTTAACTTCTAAGCATGAATGTAGGTTGGCATGTTGTAATATATAAAAAGGATCTCATTTGTTGCAACCAGAGCAAAGAGTGTGGAAGACCAAACCAAGGTCTCAATCATAGAGTAGCAGAGCTACAAAGGAAGTAATATCTCAACCTAAGTAGGTCTGCTGTGACATCACTGGAACTAAAGTTGGGAAGAATGGGACTCTTTCATGGAATGAGAATATCTGAGTTAATGCATCTGAAAATATTGTACCTCCATATTCCCATGGAGTCTCCCTCTGCACCTCCAGAAGTAGTCAGTATACTCTTGTTGACAAGTAACACCTGCCTGCCTCTCTTGCATTAGGATAACTTAGAGACCTCTCCCTCTCATGACAAAAGATTCCATCCTGGGGATCTGCCTCTTTATCCTGTCCCTGCCATTAAGTCAGTCACCAGAATGAGGTCACAACATAACCCATGGGGCGACATGCTGGGCCTCAAAGGAGGGTGAGGTGCCCACACCTCCAAGGCTTTGAAGGTTTAGCCAACTCTTAGCAGCAATGACCAGCAGAAGAAGCAGGAGACTAGGTTATGATGGGATCCTCAAGGGCTGGATTGGGGGGTGGGGCACATAAAGCTGGATATGGGAATATTGATCAGTTTTGAAGTGTTATTCGAGGTTCGAGTCCCCCTTGGGAAAAAATGTAAACACAGAATAGAAGCATGGAAAAACTATCAGTTTTTCACCCATACCCAGTGAGGTTGAAATGCTAGACTTGTCGTTAGATTATGCACAATGTATTAGATTAGATTAGTGTATTAGATTATACACATGGGCCAGCAAGAGTGGGTATGATACATAAACTGGAAAAGTTAGGGACACTGAATGGCTCTCTTCCATTGGAGTGGACTAAAGGGTGTGTTAGCAGCATGGACCCCAACATCACCGAGAAGTTCAGTGGTAGGTCTCCACTGTTGGTCATGACTGGCTATATGACTTGTCACTATAAAATTGGGCTCATTAACTAAAACAACAGAGATGGGATATCAGTTTAACTATGAGGAGCCTGGGGGTATGGTTATCACAATAAAAGTCACATCTAGAGTCGTTCACTAGGGCATCTGACTTGCTAAAAATTATGAATGGCTAATGGGGTATGGTTCCTTGGATATAAGTCTGTTAGACAGTAAGACTAATGCTTAATCTGTAAAAGCAGACATACCAAGGATGGAAGTTAGAAAGTTGTGAGCAACTATTTCAGCAAAAACCAAAGAAAACCATTACCCTTCTCTCAGTTTCTGTACCGAAGCCAATTTTGGGCCCAGAATGATTTGACTGAAGAAAAAGTTGGGTCCAAAGAAGGACTTTGTAGTGCTGTGCAAATATAATGCCACCTTCAAGTCCTTCTTCAAGGGAATTTATGGCACTTCATTGAACTAACTACATATTTAAGAAAGGGGACCTAACATTTCAAGGACTGTTGTACGTGGGGGTCTGAGGAGATGTGATACCCAGAAACCTGAGGCATCACCATGGGTCTATCCAAGATCCATAATAAATGGAGTCCATTCCTGAATGCCTCCTTCACCAGTACTTGTATCCCTAATTTTTGTCATTATACTTGGAGTGGGTTAAGCAGTCGCTGCCACAACCTTTACCCTGGTGTTTATACCTGTGGACGAAGAGCTGAAATGGTGGGGAAGGTAAAACGGAAAGAAGTTTACGGTCAGCCTCTCACCCTGACCTAAAAATAAAGCACATACTGGATTGCATGCGGAGGGTTGGTGGTCCCCACTGTATTTCCATTTACTCCAGCAGTCGAGCCCCTGGTTCCTGTAAGGTGGACTGGAATACTGAGGACTCCACCGAAGAGCCCAGTGGGATTCCCGAGCAGTGCAGTCTGATGGCTGACGAGCAGAACGTCATAAATCTGCCGTTAAACGTTGGCATCAGGAAGCAAGATGTTTTCACCCAAGCGATTCACTAGGACATATTGGTATAATCGTCGGACCAGTTTGGTTGGTAGAAGGACAGATGCGATGATGAAGACCTAAGAAGGGCATGATGACTGCTGGCTCAGGTTCCCTGTGGCTCAGGATGTGGCTCATGTCACCAGCTTAGCAGAGATGCTAGCTGAGGAAGAAAATATAGAAGAGGACAAATATGGTATCAGCTGTGGCCTAAAACCAGCCAGAAGATGTAATTTGTTCCATTAACTTCTCTTTACTTTTTTTGGCTCTGCTGAGAAAATGGGCCTCTCAGAATCCCAGGTGATCTGTCCCCTGTGTGTGTGTGTGTGTGTGTGTGTGTGTGTGAGTTTGCATGGTGCAGGGGCTGGACTCCAGTGGATATTTTGATGCAACACCTAGCTCCTTCAGGAATGAAGACTTATTCTCTCAGGTGTTTGGAGTTCTGCCAGCAGACGGTGCTCTGCTGTCCAACAGAAATAGTCATCTCCCCCAAGGTTAAGCCCACTTCGTGGGCAGCCTCCATCCAATAAATAGTCACCATCAGGGTATAAAGGCCCAGTGCTCCGTCTAGTTTGGCCCCTGAGTGATTGAGGGCTTCACTTGGTGTCAGGTAAGGTTGTTCCTCCCCTCCCCCGGTTGTGATTGCATTTTAGCACATTTTTTTATGGCTAACTCTATTTCCCATGGGTGTGTGTACTCACAAAAGTACTCCCTAGAAATCTTTTGCATTCTAATCTTTGTCTTTGGATCAACTTCTCAGAGAACTTAATCTGCAGTAGATACAGTACTATTAAAATTTTCTAGAGTATGCCCTCAGAATGGTATTTTATGACTTTCTTTTTTTTTTTTCATTCCTAACTATTCTTAGTACAGCACATTGCAGGTGATGACCATATATATATCATCTAGTTTGTGGGAATTTTTCATTTGAGCAGAGTAAATACAAACACTTAGGGAAAACCTGCCTGGATCTAAGTCACTTATCTTTTTTCCACTGTTACTTTGCACAGTGATATTTGTAAACACAAACAGCTCAGGTTAGTTTAGCCTGCAATATTCTTCAGAACAATAACACAGTGTAACATTTAATTTACTCAAGAAATCATACCCTAAAATTGATACTACAAAGGAAAACCAAGGCTTGTCCCTGTCTTAAAGGGGTTCGTAATGTAGCTACAACATAGTTAACTATGACACATTGGAATGAAGGTGAACCAAGGGTCATAAGAATTAAGTAGCAAGGACAAAAAGGGAAGAACAGTTAATTCTGTTTAAAAAGTACTTTCAGTTTTAACAAAGGGACATTAGTCTAGATATAGTTAGATATATAACTGTTAAATGAAAAAAAAGTAAAGAAATCCCAGACAACAAAGAAAATAAACAGACATTCAAGTATATGGCATATTTAGGAGTGGTAGGGAATGGAGTTGATAAAGCATGTGGGTTTAGAAGACTTGAATAGGGGGCACCTGGGTGGCTCAGTGGGTTAAGCCTCTGCCTTCAGCTCAGGTCATGATCTCAAGGTCCTGGGATTGAGCCCCACATCAGGCTCTCTGCTCAGCAGGGTGCCTGCTTACCCCTCTGTCTACCTGCTGCTCTGCCAACTTCAGATCTCTCTCTCTCTCTCTGTCAAATAAATAAATAAAATCAAGAAAAAAAAAAGAAAAAAAAAAGACTCGAATAGCCTGTCCAAAGGAGGATTTTATTGATATTTGTTGGCTCTGGGAATTATCAACATTGATTATTAAGTCCTTCTATACCTGAAGGATGTATAAGAGTTTTTAAAAGCTTGATTTGGAAGACTAATAATCTGCCCCATGAGTTCAGAGAAAAGGTGATAAACTGTAGGATTTCTGAGGTGAGGAATGTTTATCTACAAAGCCGGGTGCCTGACTGAAGCCTGAATGTGGGAGGGGAGCTTGGTCAATGAAGATCTTGTTGTGGAATCCCTGTGCCCTACATCTGAAACTAATGTCAGCTGTATTTTAAAAAATACAAGAGAAATGCAAAGGATTCAACCTAAGGCACTTTGGGATCCCCCCCCCTCCACCAACCCCTTCATCTGTTTCCACCTTGAGACACTTTACATTTGAGCTGCATAGCAATATGGAGGGTTGATGTCCAGGTCAGTTTTAAGAGTTAAAACTAATTAGTATCAATGTGTAGCCTGGTTCTAACACAGACACAGTCCGTTCACTTTATGCCATGAGTAAATGTTTGGGGTTGGATGAGGCCCATAGAAAAGTATATAAAGTTAAGAAGATTAATACTATGGAATAAAAATCCTACACATTACAGGCAGAATGAACACTGGGGGTGGATAGAAACAAGTCGACCTTTAGGAAAGGCAGTAAAAACAGGATACATTAAGTTGAACAGATGAAAACAATGTGGTAAATCTGAGTTCTAATAGTTCTGTACTTGGCAATATACAAAAGTGTTAACCTCACAACTGATACTCCCAGACTGGTGAGAAAAGTATTTAATATGTTGTCTACCAAAGTTGCACTTAAGGGAAAAGCTAAAAATTGTCAAGGTCAGAAAAGCATATGCTAAGAAGTGAAAAATAAAAAAGGAAATCTTAAGGGGATACCGGTAAACTAAAACTCGGCACCTAATGTGGGAACAGCACCTAAAATAGGAAGAGGAGAAGGGGAAGAAGAAAATGAAGGAAATTGAGAAAGAGAAAAAAAAAAAAAATCATTCCAGGGCAAAAATCCAAGTAAACAAATGCATGGCCAGAGCAAAAGAGAAAAGAGAAAGAATAGTCAGCGAGGTAGGAGAACATCTAGAGGAACATAGCACACTGGCTTAAAAGGATGATTTGGAAGAGAAGCTCCCCAGAGATCAGACTAGATTAGATCTAAAAAATGCTATGTCGGTGAAAGTTCTCGGTTACATGTTGATGATAACACCCTGAAAGGGTCTGCAGAGGATTTGGAATCAAAGGCAATGTGACTGGCACAATATGTCAATTAGTAGGACACGACGTCTTTAGTCCTGATCTACTTCCAGCATGGTCTTAGGGAGAAAGTGCACATAGAGCTAAAAAACTCCTCATGAGAATGAAAGACAGTCTCTCGTGGAGCTAGGCTAGGGCATGTAGGGCCATTCCTGAGCTACAGGAGTCAGGGTTACAAAACAAACAAACAAACAAACAAACAAACAAAAAAACCTGCTGAGCAATATGTTTTTGTTTTGATGCCTACAACATAACATGACATTGGCTCCCTAGGAATCCAGTGCCAAAGAATCATTTTTTTTTTTTTTTTCTTTAGAATGAAAGGACTAATTGATCTACCTCCAACCCCTTTCTGTTTAGTTTTTAGGACCTTTCTTTTTTTCCTTTGGAAACTAAGAAAACATTCTCCTCACACTCTAATTACTTCATCTTACTACACAAGATCTAATGGGATAAAATGGAGCTATGATAGCAAAATAATGCTTTGAAAAACAAAACATGCTCTGATATTTTGGTTCAATAAATGTTCTTCTAGTCTTACTGGAAGCCAAGAGATAATATCTTTATCTGTGTGTGTGTGTGTGTGTGTGTGTGTGTGTGAGAGAGAGAGAGAGAGAGAGATATCACTGGAAACAGGTTAAGGTTTTTAATTTTTCTTTTTAACTAATCTCTATACCCAACGTGGGACTTGAACTTAACACCCTGAGGTCAACAGTCAGATGCTGCACTGACTGAGCTAGCCACATGCCACTGGAAACATCTTAGATTTAAAAAATGTTCTTTAAAAAATCAACATACTCGTATACTAAGGAAAATGAGCCAGTAAAAAAAAGTTTAAGATTCAGTATTCTGCAAGAGTGTGTGAAGTTGTGGAAGAAAAGAGGAAAAAAGGATGGGATCAGGAAGCTAGTTAGAAAGTTAACTTTGAATAGCAAAAGGAAGCCTCTTTATGCCGGGATAAATAAGGACCAAAAATAATTTAAAGGATTTGATGCCCTCTACCTCTATTTGCTGTTAAGTAAGTGAAAAGGATATATGTTAAAGCCTTAAGAAAATAATTCAGTTACTTCTCACTGACACAGTACCTATATGAATGTGACTTTTTCCTTTATACAGTCTGTTACAGAATCCAAGTGAGTAGATGTAGACACTAAGAAAACCCATTTTTCAAATGGATGGCATTTCCTGTGAGTCTATAGAATTTCAAAGCAATGAATGGCTACTGTATAGTAATGAGCTAGTTTGGTCTCTTATGAAAGCATGATTGAGCTCCAATGTGGGTGGATTTATGCTTCTCATCCATTTCAAAGTCGAGTAATCCAGCCACAACAAAGAGTAATAAAGACCATTTGAGTAGAGATGAAAGGTTCCCTAGGGTCAGAAGTATTTTGTTTCCTCTTTAGAGATGGTCCATCACCAGGGTGATTCTCCACTAAGAAACCTCCATTTGTATTCAATATATCTTTCTGAATTGGAGCCCAATCTCTCTAGACTCCTGTGCTGCACTGAGAGGGAAAGGGGACTATGCTAATAGTGATCAAAGAATAAATAAGAATACTTATCATGCATGTACTAGATGTCGCCTATCAAATTGGACTCCAAGAGACTTTCTTCTATACCTGGGCATTCTAGGAAATGGATATAACTTGAGTGTGTGTTGATTACCTTGGAAAATTATAATTTGTAAGTGTCCATGTTGTCTCAGAGTTTTAAAATATTTTTGAAAGTGGATCTGTACGTGTTGTGTTTCCCCATGAAGTATTAGGTGTGCCTAAGTCACCTCATTGTATGAAAAGGCATGGAGAATAGCCTTTACCATGATGACCCTGTAGGATGCAAATGTCAGAAAACATTGCCAAACTTTATTTACATACGTCGGTACCATTTTGGGGTTTTGTTGTTGTTGTTGTTGTTTTTGTTTTTGTTTTTTCTTTTTGCTTTTTGGTTTTGCTAGACACAGGTCCTATGGCATTTATTCTGTAGGATCCAACTGATCCTTTCTTCTGGGATGCTTTCTGCTTCAAGTAATAGAAATCCAATTTAAAATGGGTTAGATCTTCATATTCTATAAGATCAATAGTGATCTCTTCACTTGTGTTATTTCAGGTCTCCACTCCCAAGCTTTTTGATTCTCTTGACTTTGGACTTTCTGTGTCTTAGCTTCCTGCTCAGGGTGGTAGCAATTCCAGGCTTCATTTTCCAAGATGTCAATAATTAGAGGGATAAGATATTTGTCTTTTAGAAAAGAGAATCTATCATAGAATTCTTCTTGAATTTAATTGACCAGCATTGATACTTAGGCCATCTTAAGTTAATTACCTTAAAAAGGAAAGGATAGGGAGCCTGCGTGGCTCAGTGGGTTAAGCCTCTGCCTGCGGCTCAGGTCATCGTCTCAGGGTCCTGGGATCAAGGCCCCCATCGGGCTCTCTGCTCAACAGGGAGCCTGCTTCCCCCTCTCTCTCTGCCTGCCTCTCTGCCTACTTGTGATCTCTCTCTGTCAAATAAATAAATACAATCTTAAAAAAAAAAAAAGGAAAGGATAGACAATTTTCATCAACTAATCAGTGTCTAAATTCTGGAGCTGTTGGGCACTTTTGCCAGAGTCCTACATGAAAGGGTGACTAGCTGAATAAAATGTTGCTCATATGTTACATATGGGATAATTTTTTTGTAGAGCACTGCAGGAAACAATGGTACCATGGTGAACATATCTCCTGCTATCAGGAAACTTCTAGAATCTGTTATCCTTGCCCCAGTTCCTCCAATCCTACCATTGTTTGTAATGTCCCATGTTCCATTACATCACTTTCAACCTTCTCACTGGTCAATAATTCCTTCTCTTCCTTCCTCTCTATAAATGACATAGACTTCATTTTGTGCATCTTCCCAAGCTGAACTCTGCTACTTGCCAAGACAACATTATCCTTACATTACCCAACATACTTTCACACCTTCCTTCTTCCCACACTCAACAAATTGATCATTAAATTGTAACCATTTATCCTGTACAATGATAGAATATATATATTACCAAAAATTGTTCTTATAGTACTGCAATTGCCCACCAAATGATCAATGGTAATCTGTGTTGACTCTGATCCTTTAAGGAAGGACAAAGTAGCAGTATACAGACCAAAATTTTAAAGGGAAATAAGGGTAGAAAGAATGTAAAGGAATTAAAAGAAACATAGAGAATGTTCTGTGAAAAAATTTGGTATGTGTTTGGTTACCAAATATACAATTTCACATTTTATAAGGTTGCATACAAAAAAATGGATGTTTCCCATGTAAAATAAGTTAAAATAATGGAGGGAAAACACACAATAAAATTTGTTTCATAGCCTTGTCATTTTTTTTTTCTTTTAACTGTGGAGTATTGGAACAGGATCCTTATACTATACAAGGTCATCAATAAACAATGGCTGTTCTTTTCTTTGGTGGTAGTTTTCTGAACTGCAGTCTTGCCCACAACCTTGTTCTTCATCAATTATCCATCAGCAGCGCTCTGCTAGTCACTGTGGTGCCCTGGCCTTTGGTCTTTGTCTGGTGGCAGCTGTGGCTCTGCCCTGACTTTATGCCAGCAAGTTAGCCCCATTTAATAGCCCAGGATGGTGCATTTGATGGCTCAGAAGAGTCTGACTTTTATGGAAAAAATCACAGCTCGACAGTTCTCTCCTCCTGACTCTGTCACTTACTATGGTAGTCCTCATTAAACAACCCTTTCTCATTCCTCTGACCTTTACTGAAGCCATCCATGTATCTGGAAAACAGGCATCAAAGTCTTACCTTACTCTCAGGTATTGGTTAAATGATATTATGTACTAGGAGGTAAATCTTTGTGAACCATGGTTTGCTGAATAATTGTGAATATTGTTTCAGCTCCAGGACCACTGGAAACACTGGATTTGTGAGCATCTTGAGGAATTATTCTTAGTAGAAATACAGAGTTTTAAGAGTCTGCAAGCCTCTGATCACATTTTCATCAACTGATCAATACATAACTTTTGTCTTCTGCATTTCTGGGATGGCTAATTATAATGTTTTATTAAGATTGAACTTACAGCCAGAGTTCTCCAAGGAAACAAGGGCTGTGTGTGTGTGTGTGTGTGTGTGTGTGTGTGTGTACAGGCAATGGTAAAATTCCAGTCCAAAAACTGGCAGGCTTGAGACCACAGAGGAGCCAATATTTCAGTTCAAGTCTGAAGGCAGGAGAAGATCAATATCCCAGCTTTTGTAAGGCAGGAGGAATTTTCCTGCCCTTCCCCTTAAAAAAATATACCCTCACAAATATACCCAGAATAATTAATCAAATATTGACCACTGACCATGGTCTAGTGAAATCCTAAAAGTATAGGATTTTTGTGTTTATCTCCCGAAAGAATGTATATCAGGTATATGCATATTATAAAACTTAAAACTGTCCTTGTTGTTCCCCTGCCATCAAAGCCCAGAATCCTATTTTGGCAATGTTCTCTTCCTTGGATTCCATACCTTTCCTAGATACGAGATACGGTTTGGTGTTCTACAGTCATGATCTCTTGATGGTGAGGCTCTGCTGCCTCGTCCTCACATAACCTAAGGGTCTGAAAGGCTGAAAAGAGCTAACCTTTTATTGAGTGATTCCCATAAGACAGATGCTCTTACAACTATCTCATTCAATCCTTCTAGCCATAAGTGATAGGTAAAATTAGTAGCACTATTATAAGGATGAGCCAGAAATTTGGAGAAATTTGGTAATCCAAACTTATCTTGGGAAATACTCCAACCTGCAGGGTGCTTGGGTGGCTCAGTCGGTTAAGCATCTGCCTTCAGCTCAGGTCATGATTCCAGGATCCTGGGATCAAGCCCCATGTTGAGCTTCCTGCTCAGCAGGGAGTCTGCTTCTCCCCTACTTCTCCCCCCACCCCATGTTCTCTCTGTCTTTCTGATCTGCTCTCTCTCTCTCTCAGATAAATATAAAAATCTTAAACAAAAACAAAAACAAAAATTCTATCCTCTATTAAACACACCTGTTCTGACTTCAAGTCTTGTGTTCATATCCATTTTGCTATACTGCTTCTAACAGACTCGCCCTGCTTTCTACTGATTATTTTTTTCATTAGGAGAAGGAATTAAACAAATTGAAATATTTGGAATATGGCAAATGATTAGCTCAGGTATTTATAGAACCTGCAGAAGTACTTAGTTTTCTGGGACATCAGACAAATGCCTTGCTTTTATATAACTTCTATGGAAAATTCCGAGTCTAGTTGTTGGAATGAAACAGGAGTTCTCAGTCCACAAAAATGGTTTTTGTTCCAAATCTGATATAGTCTGGTGTGATTTTGGTGCCTTTCAAAGAGATGACAAACATGGGGTATAGCTCATGCCAGTTTCAGCCAAATCATCTCTGTCCTTTTGCAGTTCATCTGTGAAAGTCTAATTTGACTTGAGAAGTCAAGTTTCTTTAACTGCTGCATTTTTCCCCCATTTTTTTAAAATTGAAAAATACACTTAGTGTCTGTTTTAAATATATGTGCTAGAGTGAGACATTTTATTTGGCTTTAAATCATAAATGACTCAAATTTGAATTTTGAAATACTATAGGAAAATATATCAGCCAAGCAATGTAGCATGAAGAAAATAATGGACTGAACAACTGAAAATGTAAGCTATTTAGCTTCTCTGTCATTCACAAGCAGGCGCGGAGAGATGCTGGCAAGAGGTTGAGCAGGCAAGACCCAAACAGATGACATTATTGGGAAATCAGGAGTTACTATTGCTGTTGCTTTTGTGTGAATATTAATAGCTTCCTTCTTATGATCATAAGAACCCTAGTGATGTGAGCCCCTCCCTAGTTTCCTCTTGTCACCCCCATATGCTTCCATACACATCCTAGGTCAATCCTAAAGAATATTGTTTGTAAACTTAACCTTATTTTTTGCCTCTGGGAATCCTCATGTTTTGTATTTTCTTTGTATTTGGTGATCTCCAACCTGAATCACCACTTTGGTTATTTTTCTGACCTCCTTTGGCATTTAGCCCAAATGCCCCATCAGTGAGGGGCTCACTGATTAGCCCAGACCTTGAATGAGTTGCTTGTTTTATCTGAGAGTTCAGAGCTTACACTTCATTGTTTTAGAGTTTAAATAATTTTTTTTCTATATTCCTCTCACTAAAGTGTCTTTGACACAAGAGCCACATTCTATAAAACACTGTGTAGATATTTTTTCTTGTTCTTTCAATTCATTTATTCCATAGCTACCTGTTGAGAGACCTCTGGGCAAGCATCCTTTCCAGTTCTAAGGGACATAATAGTGACAAAACCAAAAAAACCCTCTGGATTTTACATTCAAGTGATGGCAGATACATTCCAGTATAGACAAGTATTAACAGGAGCAGGGAAATTCAAGGAAGAACTGTGTGCTAACTAAAGGAAGCAAATGATCAGAGTGTAGATTGGCTTAAGGAAATTTCTGGAACCAGCAACTAGAAAAATGAGCAACATCCTTTCTTTGTTCTATCCAGAAAGAGTCTGACTTTTTTTTTTTTTTTTTTTAACATTCTTTCTCATGGCTCTGGATTTTTATGTGGCCTTGTAAATAACCACCCACATGATCCAGAAATCTAATCTCTGGGGTTTTGCCTATTCTAAGAGAAAGATCTGTGAATGCACTAACTTGGCCAACTTTTGACCTGTGGTTTATCAGCTATGACCAGGACTGGTGGCATGATTAAATTGTATGAAATGGGCACCACGGATGAAATCTCATAAATTAGAAGATTAAAAAAAAATGAAACGGCAGAGAGCTCTGAATTCTCTTGACCTCAGAATATCCATATGGCAACAGGTTTTAGGTCCATTTTGATTCCCCTCTGTACCTGATAATCAGGTAAACACTGCTTCCCCTTGGAATACTTACTGCTGCTTGTACCCACTTGGCTACTCCTAGTATTAAAAATTAAAGGCAACGTAGGTGACTTTGTTTCTGGTCGGAAAGTGATATTGTAGGATGCAAAGTGATGAAAGAGATAACCAAGGGAGTAATTTAACTATACAACTTACAGTATTTTGAATATATCTGTGTAAACAATATAAGGTACAAGATACATGTCCCTATGACTTGAGAAATCTCATCTAGCCAGTTCGAGCTTCCATTAATTTATCTATGAAAGCTTCATTATACAATGCCTATTTCTTTTCAAATTTTCTATGTGAAGTTTTCCAACTACTGGGGGAAAAAAATGTCCTGCTTTCTTGACAGTGTTTTTGTGAAGATCAGGAAAAAAAAATGAGCAATGAAAATAATTTATAAAGTACCTAAAAAGGGAAGTGATGACTATGAGACAAAATAATGTTTTTAAAAGAATGTTGCAAATTCTAAAGCATGGCTCTGTCTGCAGTATTTGTATTTGTCAGGCTTTCCTGGAGATTACACAAAAGATCTAGGGCAGTATCAGCTAGCCATCTTGTGGAGTCTGAAGGAATTAGAGGATAGAATCAGTTTTCCTGCCACATTCGTTTTATGCATGATTTTATTATGCATATCCTGAGCCCTGCTTTGTATCTACAAGGCTCACTGGTTCTCTATACTCTGTCTGTTGGTGCCTACAGGTCACCGTAATTGCTTCCCGGAAAACCTAAGGAACAACAACCAAAATTTTGAACGTTTGCCCATCCCTGTGAGAGCTGTAGCAGGGTAGCAGGAACTCACCAAGTGTCCGTTGCTGATTTGAAGTCTCTGCATTTGTATTCTTCCTTACCGGCTGAGTTCATTCTTATAAAAATAATACTTGCTGGATGTAGTTCTTAGTCCCAACAAGTAACATCTGGACATTTTTGGCTGAATAATACACAGCATATCATCCCAGAGGATATTTTTTTTTAATTTAAGAATCTATTTTTATTTATTTATTTATTTATTTATTTATTTATTAGGAGACTTTCTTTATTCATTTGACAGAGATCAAGAGAGAGATCAAGCAAGGGGAGTAGCAAGCAGAGGGAGATGGAGAAGCAGGCTCCCCACCGAGCAGAGAGCCAGATGTGGGGCTCAATTCCAGGACTCTGTGCTCATGACCTGAGCCGAGGGCAGACACTTAACCAACTGAGCCACCCCAGCACCCCTAAGAATCTATTTTTAATTAAATAAAAGTCAAGTGTTGGATTAAATATTTTTTTTTAAAGATTTTATTTATTTATTTGACAGAGAGAGATCACAAGCAGGAAGAGAGACAGGCAGAGAGAGAGGAGGAAGCAGGCTCCCTGCTGAACAGAGAGCCCGATGCGGGCCTCGATCTCAGGACCCTGAGATCATGACCTGAGCCGAAGGCAGCGGCTTAACCCACTGAGCCACCCAGGCGCCCTGGATTAAATATTATAGTTAGATCACCTCGACTGGGAAACCCGTGCAATTGCTTTAAATGTGGGTGACAGTGCTAACTTCTTACAACATACTACGATTGATCATTAGAATGTAAACAGTAATACAAAATAAGTGAAAATGCTCTTCCCGTTAACCAGTCTATTCTCCATTTTTGCCTTAAAAGCCAACTGCCCTATTGCATACTGACTGGTCTCTGCATATCCCTTTAGACTCAGGCCAAAAGTCTTGCTCTCCTGGGCTTCTTCCCTGACTTTCTCTCATTCTGGTGCTATTCCTGATCTCATTATCTTAGCGCTTAGCACAGTTGTTGATTCATAGAGGTAGTTGGTGAATGGTTCCTGTTTGCAACACTGTGGTAGGCAGAATGATTCCTTAACCCCTTAACCCCTTCACCCCCAACACACACACACACACACACACACACACACACATCCCTTTAATCCTCAGGAACTATGAAAATGTTAATTCACATGGCAAGGGAGAAATAATACTGCAGATGAAATTAAGTGTTCTCAGGGCACCTGGGTGGCTCAGTGGGTTAAGCCTCTGCCTTCGGCTCGGGTCATGCTCTCAGGGTCCTGGGATCCAGCTCTCTGCCAGCAGGGAGCCTGCTTCCTCCTCTCTCTCTCTGCCTGCCTCTCTGCCTCCTTGTGATCTGTTTCTATCTCAAATAAATAAATAAATAAATAAAGCATTCTTATCACCTGAATTTGAGATTATCTTTAGGATCCGTATAATCTCAAGGGTCTTATAAGTGGAAGATGGAGGCAGGAGGGTCACGGTCAGAATGGTGTCGTGTGAGGAAGGCTTGGCTGATGGTGCTAACTTTGGAATGGGAGCTGGGTAGGAGCTAAGGAATAGAAGCTGGGAGAAACAAAGAAGCAGCCTGACCTCCAAGCCTACAGAAGGAATGATGGCCTCCGAACACCTTGATTTTTTAGCCCAGCGAGGCCTGTTTTCAACTTCTGATCTCCAGACCTGTTGAGCGTTACACAACACAAATTTGCAATCTTGAGTTTGTGCTATTACTCTACAGCAGTAATAGAAAAATAATAGATCCCATTATAAATAAAAGAGGTTTTGTTTCCTCTGTATATGAATAGCCAGATTTACTCCCTCTAATGGGGATGAAGTCATGCACAAGGTTTTTCAGTATACAAGGAATTGTGACATAGTGAAAATACAGTGAGTTTAGAAATTAGATGGCTCTGGAATCCTAGCCCAACACAGGACATTTGTGATGTTAGGCAAATCACTAAGCTACTAAATAGTTTTGTTTCATGGAGATGATCTGCATTTCACAGGAATATTGTGAAGATTAAAAAGAATATAGGTCAATCGTCTTCTATGTGCCACAGTATACAGTTGGAATAAAATAAATGTACCACAGCAGAGATGATGATTTTGTGCAGTGAATGCCATAAGGCATATGCACCAAATGAGTAGCTAGAGTTCTGATGACGTTTCTGGAAGACATCAGAACAGACGTTGGCCTTTCATGAAGGGAAAGGTTCACCTAGGTGAACCCAGGGGAAGGCAGGGCACGCCAGCCTGCTTCAGACTGTGTCAGTAGAAGGCAGCAGGGGCTGCCCAGCAGAGTGACAGGCGGTGCTATCAGGTGTTAGCAGGTGCGGGCTCTGGAGCCAGGCTGCTCGGAGTCCTGGCTCTACAGTCTCCAGAACAAACTGCTCAGGTTCACTATTCAAACCCTTTCTGCCTTTGTGTGCTCAACTGTAAAAGGAAGGATAAGCACTGGGATTTTATGGTGTCAATATGTCTATAACACACATCCAAGCTTGATAAAATAATAGCTACTTTTCGTGTCATTTATAGCGCGTATGTGGGGATGTTAATGTGGGGAAGGTGTTTGAGATGCTTTGCAGCTAAGCTAACTGGAGCAGAAGCCTCTTTAAACCTACAGGAAAACGTTTCTGGTGGAGGACTTCCAGTACGCTTAGGGGAGCGGGCAAGAGAGTTCAATGAGAGTTCAAGTTCAGTGAGAAGAGAAACTCTCTCTTGCTGTTGTTGCTGTCCCCCAGTTTATCCCTAAACCCCACATAATGTCTTGTCCACTGGAGTACTCCCGAAACATCTGCTGAGGGACCGTATGTGTCTAAAGGCCGGACTGCAGCATCCAGTCCCTTATTGGTCCTATTTGTGTATAAACTGGAACGTAATGAACCTGAGCGCAATGTGTGAGGTCTTCCAAATCAAGGCAGGTACGCCGTAGCCTAAATTACCCGGGGACAAGCGTCTCTACTGTTCTACAGTAGTCACCCTCTGTTCTACAGAGTCACCCTGCCTGGATGACTTTGGGAGAGTCCTTCCAACTCACTGGCTCTCAGATTCTACCTTTTATGAAGTGAGAAACTGGAGTACTGTTCTGGTTTGATTTTATAAAGTAACATAATCATGAGTATGGAAACTCTAGCTCTGATCCTATCTCTGTGTCTTATTGGCATGGTCTACCCATCATACTGGGGAGTATAACCGAACACTGGAGCATAAGTGGATCCTGACCCAGAGTTAATGTTCAATGAGCCCTTCCGTATTTCTCAGCCCTAGCTTTTGGAGGGTGGCACCTGGACATCGCTGACCGGTACAAGGGTGTTCCATATAGTCCTGGGTTGAAGAGAAAGAGGTCTCCTTGGATTGACTCCAGGACTCTTATTATTTAAATGGAATTGTCTTGTTTCTGAAACTGGCATTTTACAAATAAACTCTGTCATCTCAGTGCCACACAGAGCATTATATCATCACTCACACATCATTTTTCTTAGGGAATGATATCAGTATCAAGGTGTATGGTAAGAAAATATAAATCTCTCTTCCAGTAGGCTGAATGAGAATTTTAAAAAGAGTAATGATTCTATGAGATTGTTGCATAAGAAAAATGAGGCTGGATTGTTTAGGCAGTGTTGATTAGAAAGCAGAAAACAATCATTTGCCGCAGTTCCTGATTTATGGTACCCTCTTAGTGCATACATTGGGGTTATTTGCTCCAGCAGGAAACTGTAGACCAATTCATAATTCATAATATTTAGAAATATGCATATGATGAAGTAGCTGGTAGCAATAGGGGAACAGGAAAATAGATATTCCAAGGATTTCTCTACTGTTTTCAGGATGTTGATGTTAGTTTTTATGGTCATAACTGTGATTTTAATGCTTATCGATGTCTCTTTTTCATAATGGCTATATGAGATACCGTAGGAATAATAAAAAGAATTAGGAAAAGTGGATTTGAAACCAGATCTTCTAGTCCCTGACAACGAGCATTCCCTTAATTTCATGAACTTCACTTTTCATATCAAGAAAATGTGCCTAATATAGTTATATACAAAAACACTTTAAAATGATAGTGTCATATCACAATTATTAGCATGTGAATGTTAGTTTAATACTACTATAGTGTAGTCTATTTCAAACATGAAAAATATGAGCACTTATTGTGATTCTCCAAAGAGTGGGATCTTTCCGTGCATGAACTATAGATATTGACCTGGATGGCTGGTTGATTTTTTTTTTTTTTTTGGTAGTTTTTCTGGTAACTCTGTCTCCTATTGCCTGCTCTCTGGTGATCCATTTTGGTCCAGCACAATTTAATGTTTTGCAGATTGTTCAAAATCTTCTAAGCCAGATTATCTAAAGAAGCTTCAGAAACATTAAATCCGTTACAAGAAGCTCACATTAGATAGACATAAATTTGGATACCACCTCCACCCCATAACCTGTGCATGACCATGGGAAGTGTAATCTTCGTGAAGCCTCACAATATTCCACGTCAGTAAGTTTTCTTCCCAAATTTGTTGGATTTTGCTTTTATATCTCCATAGACCTTTGTCCTAAAAGTTCATAGAACTTGGAATCAGAATCTGTTCAGCCTCATTAGCTCTGAATGACTCTGTGATACACTCTATTCTCCCAACATATCATCACTGATAAGGTATAGGAAAGTATCACAAAGCACGAATTTCTGAAGAAGGGCATCTCCTGCCGCCATCTCATATTCAGAGACCCTGTTGGTGAGCCATCTCTGGGTTAGAAAGGCAGAACAGACTATTAGTCATGTAAACACGGACAATGACAAGCTTAAGGAGGTTTGATCTCCATCACCTTGGAGTGGGACGTGTCCAAGAGGAGCTCCTTTTACTGTGCATCTGTCTGAATATGTTCATGGAAATGATCATTTTTGGTTCATCCAGTCAGGAATCCATTTGTTGCTTTTCTGACGTATTTCCTGTGTATGACAGCAACAGACTTTGAACTCCTAAAACCTAAGAGGCAAGCCCTCTCCTACCCCTACATTTGGAGAGAATTCTGTCTTTTTTTTTTTTTTTAAGATTTTATTTATTTATTTGACAGACAGAGATCACAAGTAGGCAGAGAGGCAGGCAGAGAGAGAGAGAGGAGGAAGTAGGCTCCCTGTGGAGCAGAGAGCCCGATGTGGGACTCGATCCCAGGCCCCTGAGATCTTGACCTGAGCTGAAGGCAGCGGCTTAACCCACTGAGCCACCCAGGCGCCCGAGAATTCTGTCTTTGTTAGATTTTCCCTATAAAATGCTGCTTAAGATTACATGTGTAGGTGTGTACATACCCAAACATGCTTGTTCATGTGTTGATGGCAGGGATTGGTTTATATATTTAATCTAATTTAAAATTCACAGCCTGGCATGGTAAGAGTTATAACCCCTATATAATTGATCATAAATTAACACATGAAAGAAGTAGAATCAGCACCCATAGCCTTCGGATTCCAAGTATATAGGTGTGTCCTTAAAAATAAAACTGATTGCAATGTACTAGGAATACAGATCTTGTCAAGAGTCTGTTAGGTGATGCTTTCTTTCAGTCGGTTTATACTATTGACAAAAGAAAAAAAAAACACCTCTAATAGAAGTTTGTAATAGGAGGTGCACAGGAAGCTAACACTGCTGCCATTAAGTTCAGGTTCTCCCATGCCAATCCTTACCCTTTGCTTTATTTAGTGCCTGCAAGATTGATCAGCTGCATAGATCATTTCTAGTTTGTGAGTCCAGTGTCCCTGACTCTTGTATCGATACCTTTTATACTAATGTAACACCAATTTGAATTTTTGGGTTGATAACAACAACAACAAAAATGTGTTTCCTTAGAAGTGATTTATCTAATGCCCTGACCCAAATTTTTGAAGATCATCTTCTCTATAATGAATATCTTCACTCTTTTTCTGAAAGTCACTTGACTCTAAGGTGAAGATTTATTTCTGGATTCTAAATTCTATGCTATTGATCGACATGCTTATTTTTATGCCAGTAACACACTATGCTGCTTCATGGTTAAGTTTGAAATCAGGTAGTAGAAGTCTTCCTGCTCTGTTTTCCTTTTTGGAATTGTTTTGGATATTTAAGGGCTTTTGCATTTGCATATAAAATTAGAGTGAGTTTGAGTTTCAACAAAAATATATGCGGTGGAGGTGGGCATGCATTTGGTTGGCTCTGTTGGTTGAGAGACCGACTCTTGATTTTGGCTCAGGTCATGACCTCAGACATGGAGGCTCTATCCCTGACCTTCCCACATCAGGCTTTCTGTTCAGTGTGGAGTCTGCTTGCTTCTCTCCCTCTCCCTCTGGCCCTTCCCCTACTCCTGTGCAGAAGTGCTTGCTCCCTTACATTCTCTCTCTCTCTCTCATCTTTAAAGAAAAGTATATGCTGCAATTTTGACAGATTTTACATTGATTTTATAGATCAATTTGGGGATAAACTTAGCAATATTAAGTTTTTCAATCCATAAAAATGGAATGGTTTTCCATTGATTTGGAACTATTTTATCTTGGCATTGTTTTTTGTAACTTTAATTGGGCAGGTCTCGAAACTTTTAAATCTCTTCCTGTTCTATTTCTGATATTATAAACTATTTTCTTAATTTCATATTGAATTATCTTTTGGTGGTATATAGACATGCAGTTGATTCGCTACATCAATCTGATACCTGGAAACCTTGTTACATCATTTTCTTACTTCTAGTAGTTTTCATGTGGATTGTTAAGGATCTTCTACCAGATTATATTCACAGAGAATAGTGGCTTTGCTTTCATTCCTAGCAGGAGGACTTTTGTTGTTGTTGTTGTTATTTTCTTTTGTTTTCTGATTAACTGATGTGCCACCTTATACTGGCTAGACAAGACAGTACATCTTCTGTTGGAAGTGAAGAATGGAGACGTTTTGGAGGAGGCCATTGGTATGACACGAGCACAAGTTGACCCAAAAGCTTCACCTGAGCACTTAGAGGCTATTTTACCCCTCTCCTGTCCTTGGAAGGTGCATTCAACACATTATTCCCATACCAGTAACATTCCAAAGATGCATTCTTGAGAGCATAAGGTGTGACCATCTAGATAATATGTGACTGAACACAGTGAAGACCTCTATATAAACTTCTAAGATTCTTGCAGCTGGTTGAGGAAATCTGCTTGTCTTGCAGCCACCCAAAACAAGCTATGTAATTTACCTTGCATAGTAAAACTGCCACATGCCAGTCTGGAGTGGCGTGCCTCTTGCCCTGGTCTCTCTCTGCCCTTGATGTATGGGGACTGGTTTTAGACTTCACCCAAGGAACTCCTGAGGTTTTGAACAAACAGGGCATCCTTCTTGCTGATTGTTGTTGCTGATCTTAGGAGGAAAGCATTTGCTATTCAGTTATGAGCTGTAGGTTTGGAGAAGATGCTCCTTGCTATGGGGGAAGTCCCCTGCTCTCCTTTAATTAGAGTTTTTGTTTTATTATGAAAAGTTGTTAGCTTTTGTTCTTATCCAGAACTGGTGTTGGATTTTTTTTTTTCCTTCCTGTTTCAGATGAGATGACCATGTGGTTTCTGTCCTTTATCTGCTTATTTAAAACGATTAAACCAATCTAGCTTTCCTGCCATAAACCCGTGGTCATGATGCTTCTTTATTAATGTTGCTGGATTAATTTTGCTATTTTGCTGAGGATTTTTTTTTAAAGATTTTATTTATTTATTTGACAGAGAGAGATCACAAGTAGGCAGAGAGGCAGGCAGAGAGAGAGGAGGAAGCAGGCTCCCTGCTGAGCAGAGAGCCCAATGTGGGGCTCGATCCCAGGACCCTGAGATCATGACATGAGCCAAAGGCAGCGGCTTAACCCACTGAGCCACCCAGGCGCCCCTTGCTGAAGATTTTTGCATCTAGTTTTGTTTTCTAGTACTTTTGTCGAGCTTTGGTGTCAATACTAACATTTTAGAATGAGTTGAGAAGTATTCTCCCTTTATCTATTTTCTGAAAGGGTTTGTGAAGGATAACCATTTCTTTTAAAAATACTTGATAGAATTCATAGTGAAGGTATCTGGGCCTAGGTCTTTCTTTTTTGAGAAGTTTTCAATTACTATTTGAATTTTTTTTCTATAGGCTTATTCATGTTTAAAATACTAAATATCTATAGCTTATAACTCTCAGTGTGTCTATTTTATGTAACTTGTCCAATTACTTGACAAAGTTTATAATATCCCCTTAATTTATATAGAATCAATAAAGATTTCTTCTGTTTTGATTTTGGTTATTTATGCTTTTTCTCATTATTTCTTAGCCAGTCTAGCTAAAGATTTGGTACATTCTTTGATCTTTTCGAAAAACCAATTTATTTCATCAGTTTGGGGTATCATCTTTATTTCATTTTCTGCTTTTTTTTTTCTTTTTGCATCATTGTTTTAATTCGTCCACTTTGAGTAGTTTCTAAAACTCTAAATTTAAAATTTTGATATGGTACTTTCTTTATGTAGCTTTATTTAAAACTTTAAACATCTGGATACTTCAGAGATGTATTAGTTTCAGAGATAGAGTTCAGTGATTCATCAATTTTAAATGATACCCAGTGCTTAATCCATCACGTGCCCTCCTTTGTGTCCATCACCCCATTACCCAACCCCCCCACCTCTGTCCCCTGCAGGAACCTTCAGTTTGTGTCCCATGATTAAAAGTCTCTTACGGTTTGTCTCCCTCTCTGATTTCGTCTTGTTTTGCATCTGTAATTTTGATGTATTTTGTATTTAGAAAATGGTTAATTTAATAATGTCCCTTCTTAATTGTTTTAGATTATTATATTAATTTCTAAAATCATGTTTTTTAATATTTGGGAGCTTTTATAGAATTTGTTACTGATTTGTAATTCAGTTGTGGACTTTAACACAATAGTTGTAGATGTGTGCTCTTTAGTCTTCAGGAGATTTGAAGATTTTCCTGTGATCTTTGTTACTGACTTCTAGTTTAATTATATTATGGATAGAGAAACAAAATTGCATGAAATCAGATCATTCAAATTTGTTAATTTCATTTAGGATACAAGATATGGTCTTTCATGGTGAATGGTGAACATTTTCTTTCTGACCATGTTGTATTGTTGATTAGTGTGTTCTATAAATATTAACCACCGACTGGTTTGATGGTTGTTACATCTTGCTGATGTTGTCTATTAGCTCTGTCTATCACAGAGAGGAATGTTGATTTTTTTTCCCAATTATAATTGTGTGTGTATGTGTTGTTTCTTTCTGTTATGCTTGTTTTTGAATTTAAAAAGAATATTTCAAGGTGCATGTAACTTTGTGATTCTTGTCTTTCTGCTGAATTGATTTTTCTCATTATGTAATAATCTGTTTGCTTCTATTAATTCTCTTACATTGTTTTGGATTTCTTACAGATGGCATCGCATTGGATTATTACATTTAACCCCTTACCCAAATCCAGTCTTTTTATTAATGTTTTAAGACAGATTGCATTTGATATGCTTAGTAAGATGTTAGGATTTAAATCTACTTTTCTTTAAATTATTTGCTTTTGTTTTCTGTGGTTCTTTCTCCTTTTTCCCTTTCCTGATTTCAATTTGGGTGACTATAACTTTACTATTTTGTTTATATCAGTATCTCTAGGGATTAAAATATACAAACTCAGGGGACACAGGTGGCTCAGTCAGTTAAGTGTCTGACTCTTGATTTTGGCTCAGGTCCTGATCTCAGGGTCCTGAGATTGAGTCCCAAGTCTCACGTCTGCTTGAGATACTCTCTCTCCCTCTATCCCCCCTCCTGCATGCATGCTCTCCAAAACATAAATCTTAGCAAAATAAATAAAATATGCAAACTTTTTGCAGTCTTCCAAGAATCCTTATACTGCCATTTCAATGGAATAATTCTCCTAGATATGCCAGTTGATTTGCTCCAAATGTAATTTATAGTCAATTTGTCTATAAATTGCTTATTATTAACTTTTCTATAAAAATCGATGGTGTTTTTATTGAAATTCTTCAAAACTTTTAGGGAAATTAGCATGTTCTTTTTTTTTCCTATTTTTGAACATGATTATGTTCTGACATTTGTCTAAGACCACTACTACACTACATTCCTTCAAAAATGTTTTATAGGTTTTGAATTTTTGTATTTTTTCTTTTGTTGACTTATAGTTATTACTAAATATAAATTTAGTATTTAATTTTACCGTGTCATAAGTGGGTTAATTTCCTCCACTATGTTTGCTAAGTAGCTTTTAGATGTTCCTCATGTTCTGTTTTACTAGATCTCCTTACTGTTTGCCATGGACTTTCTAATTCTTTTGTTTTAATGCTACACTCATGTTCATTGGGCCCATTTACAAATAAAGTAAATTAACTTTACTTCTAATTCTTTTACCTCCTGTCTTTTGTCAAAGGCTATTCTCTGCATTGTTGTGTTCAGTAGTTGTGCAGATGGTGACCATCTCCAAAGGCAAATGAGTTCAGAAGCCATGAAAAGGCTGTGGGCATTTCGGTTAAAACTGGCATTTGGTAGAGGCCTACCTCCAGAACTACACAGCATCTTTGAAATCTTCGCTACCCAAGGAGTGTGCAATCATGCTTGTTCCCGTTAACATGGAAACTGCCAAGTGGGAATTGCCTACTTTAAATCTGTATTGATATTCATAAAAGAAAATGGCCTCATTTGTTTTTGTACACTCTTTGCATGATTTTGGAAACAGTCTTATTCTTCATGAGAATCTCTAATTTTAGTTTTATTTGTTTTTTTGTTAATGGATGGCAGTGCTTTAAATTAATTTGGATTATTTTATCTCCAGGAATTTGGTAAAAATCCATCTGGATTGAATACTTTTTTATAGTTTGCTTTGTTCTGACGAGGTAAGAAACTTATCGGTGAGATTTTTTTCAGTGAACCAGATTTTTAATATATAAGTTCTCCTTCTTTTCTGTTTTCCGACTCCTTAATTTCAACTTTCTAAAAGTATAATACTCTAATTGTATTTTCTCTTTTGATTTTCTTCAACTTTTATCTAGTTCTATTGTAAGAATACAGTATGTAATACATGTACAAACTACGTGTTAATTGGCCATTATCAGTAAGGCTTCTGGTCAACAGTAGGCTACTAGGTTTCTTTGGAGGAGTCAGAATGTCTATGTGGATTTTCAGCTGCATGGAGGATTACCACTCTTAACCCCTACACTGTTCAAGTGCCACCTGTTTTTACTACTCAGAACTATCATCTTTATGCTGGTGTCTCCCTGGTTCTTATGGCTGTCTGAAGCTTGCTGTCTTCTAGATGTGGCTTTGAGTCTGGGTCTCTTTAATACTTGGTTTGGCTAAATTTCTTTTCATTACAATCCAAAAATCAAAGTTTTCACAAAAATAGCTGACCTCTGTAATACTTTATTGTCTCTGATGCATGCAGATTTTTGTTGAAGGGGATTCTACTAGAATGGAAATTTTTGTCTGCATATCCTGGTGCATATACAAAGTGCATATCACTGACTTCTGAGTGTATTCAGCACTTCTTACCTTCACTTACTCATTTTACTTTTTCTCCCTTTTAGCATTTCTATGCAGAGCTTAGCTAAGTATCCTATAGAACTGCAGTCCTCCAAACCTTGGGGATACTTGGACACTCTACAAGTGATTGCGTTTTGGGGTTGGTTGCTGCTGGTATTCTTTCGTTCCCCTCTATCCATCAAAGATCCGTTGTTCCCATTGTGAGTTCTTGAAGGAAAATGTTATATGAAACATACTTTACAACCGTCAACTATAAGTCCAATTCCCTTTGATCCTATAAATCTTGCTTCTATATTTGTATTGAGTATATCTCCTCTATGGTTTGATTTATGCTCCTAAGAAATAGTATTTTTATCATTGCTTATCAGGGAAGAAAGCATTCTTGATCTACACGAGTTTTATTCAAGTTAGGTGTGTCTTTTTCATATTTCAATTCTGAGGTAGTAATAGTGTTTCTCAATTAATAAATACTATAAATATGTCATAAAATATCCTCAATCACAAAAGAAGAAACTGACCCATAGTGGAAATGGTTGCCCGTTTCTTCATTCTCCTATTGGGCTACATGTTTTTGAGGAGCAAAATGTGGGCAGGAGATGAGAAGTCAAAAATATGAAAGTTTCTCCTTTTGTAGTTACAGTATGGGAAAGTCAATCTAAGTGATTAAAAAACAAGGCAAAATCAACAGTAAGTGGGAGGTTAATATATGAGAGCTGAACACTCAAAGAGCTAGTAAATCACAAATCAACTTAGCCAAATTTCCTAATGTTTTGATAGTAAACTGATGCACTACCAAATCAAATCATATTAAGATCATTTCATTAAAACTGAAATGTGGACAAGTAGTAACAATGAATAATTTATGACTTGGGGAGAATTATATTTTGTGTATTCCTAGAAAAACTTTATCTGCAATCCAGTTAACTTAGACAAAGAAATTTGAATTAAATTTGGATCTGGAGTCAGCTGATTATCAAATTTGCTTCTCAAAAATTTTCCACTATGAATTCAAATTAAAATATCTTTTGTGTCCATGTGAATTAACACATCAGCTAAATTTTACTTCAAAGTTAGGATAGCTCATTGAACGTTCTATAATTTAAATAATTTCTTTACCCTTTTTTCAGATTACTAAAAATCATGAGGACTTCTTTATTGAACACTTTTTTTTTTGCCAGGCAAAATATTACATGTATATCTTTTATTTCACAAAACAACCTTGCAAGAAGATATTAAGCCCTTTTTGTATATGGTCAACAAGATTAGAAACATTTTCTTAGATTAAAGAACATATATATGGCATTGCTGATATCGAGGCCAGAACCAATTCTTTCCTCCATGATATTGCTCTGCATTTGATGAACCTTAATATAAGAAGGGTTAGCAATTAGACTTATGTAGAAATTTGCAGTGCATGAAGGAGACTGAAAAACATTTAAACAGAGTGAGAATGATTGTCTGGATTCTCACTTTCAAAACCTCTGCAATGCCTAGAATGCTGTCATGCAGTCAGTTTCTGTCAATACATTTTGCCTTACAGCACTTCCAATGGTGGATTATTTTCTTATCCTAAATCACTAATGTCTCACCTAGTCTGTATAATAACTCTGCCTGCTTTTGTAAGTCCAAGAAACAACATAATAAGATCCACAAACACGACTAGACATAATAAACCTGAGATGTTAAATTTGCAATAAATTATTCATAAGTAGGTCTCTATGGTATAATAAAAGGTATAAAGAGACAGTAGTAGGTATACAAAAGATACTCTTAACAATGTTTCTGTTTCAAACTCGGTCCCTTTTGAGTACTAAGTGACAATAATGACCTCCTATGTGAAAACAAGAGTTAAGAATTTCACTATGCTTGCAAATGGCCGAATTATATTATCAGTTTCTCTTCCAGTGCTTTCTAGGGCACTGCTATAAGGTTTAGACTTTTCATACCTCAAAATTTATGTTCCAATATAAATACCTCTTAAGATGCAAATAGAGAACCCAACTTCTCATAGGAAACTTCAATATTTGCTATCTTCTTTTTATTTACTATAATTTGATATTGTATTTGTTATTTTTGTTAAGTTACCAGTGGCTCATTATCCATTTCATCTGAAGATCCATTTTCCAAACCTGGAATCTCCTCCCCCCACCTTTTTTTTTTTTTTTTAAATCATAACTCCACTAGATTACTAGTTTTATACGAAGAAACTTAGTTGTATCAACTTGGTTATTTATCTGATGTGTCATCTGAGGTAAAGAAAACTTTATAAAGTAGCAAGGAATTACTTGCTTAAGAAGATTTCTTTTACATTATTTCCAAACACTGAGACCTAATTCATTTGCTCTTCTACCCTTTTGCTAATGACAGCCCTGTTGATAGGCAATTTATAGGATACTTTCTCTCCTTTAGTTGACCTGAAATATTAGGGAGAAAAAATCCACAAATCTTAGACAAGTCAGGATATAAAATGGTTCCTAAAGTAATGGGAAAATTATTGTAAAATAAGAGTCCATATTTCATATCAAGGTAAGGCTGTTAAAGTAAACTGCAGGTCCAGATGAGGTGGGAATCTGGGAACCCAAGTACTAGATCAGAGATGAATTCTAATAAACCATATTTGAGCTGGAATTCCCAGGAAAGCCCACGTAAATATATCTAAAGCATGTAACAGGCATGATAGGTAGAACAAACTCTGTAATCATCCTTAAACTCTCTTCCTATATTATGGAGTTGTATAAATTAGAAACAAATTATCCCATGGTTGTCCTCCTTATTCTGTTTATAATTACCAAGGTCTACTTATTCAATTTTCTAAATGTTTCACATGACTGAAACATTATTATAAAATATAATGTACTACATAAAAGTTATGTTAAAGGAAAATACATTATATATTTTGCATATCATTACATTAAAAACATAGGGGTGCCTGTGTGGCTCAGTGGTTAAAGCATTTGTCTTCAGCTCAGGTGCGGATCCCAGGGTCCCGGGATTGAGCCCCACATTAGGCTTTCTGCTCAGCAGAGGGTCGTCTTCCTCCTCTCTCTCAGCCTCTCTCTCTGCCTACTTGCGATCTCTGTTTGTCAAATAAATAAATAAAATGTTTTTAAAAAAGGCATATCCTAGAGTAAACATTTTATAAACATGTTTTTATCATTTAATATTTTATATCAAACTACATGTACTAAAATAATTATTTTTCTAAAATATTTTAATGGAAGATGTATGTAATTTCTTGGATTGGAATACCTATTGCCCTAATATTGATTTAATTATGGGCAAATAAAAAGTGGCGTTATGGTTTGATTATTAATGACGGAAGAAAATAATTCTATCAAGTGATTTCATAGTTTTTTTAAAATCATCCTTCTCTTATTGGAAACTTATGTAACTTATACTTTTTTTCTCCTTTGCAATTCATATCAATATGGAGATCTTTCTGCATACTATTTTCTGTATACTATTTTATATTTGACTCCCAGAAGAAGAATTATTGGATCAAAAAGAAGAGCAGTTTGAAGGCTCTTTAGATTACCAAAGTGCTATGCAAAATTATCATGTGAGTTAGCAATCCTACTTACCTCTCAATGAGGCAGTGAAAAATGCCACATTCCCATCATGTCACTACATACTCACTTTGCAATTCAGCAGCTTCTAGTGGCTGCCATCATCTGAACAGCATGGAGAAATAAATTTGTACAATAAACTTCCTAAAGACCCAAAGAGTTTCTGGATATTATTTGGGTGTAAAAAATTAGTAAATGGTTATCCAGTAAGATGCTGTCCATGGCTTTGACATAAACTCTGGGAGGATTTGGTGAAATGTTCATTAGGTCATAACAGAAGACGTGGCAAGTTCATCATAGATCTGGTGCCTGTGTGTGGATTGCTAGCAAGAGGGCTTTCATGACTTCAACCTGCCCATAAACTCCAGTTACTTACTAATCTCTCATCGCCTCATTTTTCTTTTGTCTGCTTATTTTGAAATCTTATAATTGTTGAATCTAGCATTCCCAGGAAATATGGAAACAATTCACGTAGCTGGTAGTTGCCAGTGTAGTCCATTTGCTTCTCTGGTGTAACATTTAAATAAGTGAAACTGGTAATTTTGTTCACTTACAAAGTACATTTTGTTTTTATTAATTTCATAAAATTTTTTATTGAAGCCTAACATGTATATGGAAAAATTCACAGCTATGTCAGAACATGGAAAGTTATCATGATCCAGAATCCCCCACTTCCATCCATGATGCTTTGGAACCTTTAACCCCAATTCCACGGATGACCATAGTCTTCCCTCAAACCGTAGATAAACACTGCCTATCTTTAACATGCATTATTGGAATCATAGAACATGCACTGTGACTGTCGTTTCTTTCACTCAGATGCAGGTTTGTGAGTTTTTTTGCAAGTGTATGTGCATATTGGGCTTTGTTCATTTTCACTGCAGTACAGTATACATGCACCATATTTGTATGTCATGTATTCCTCGTGTATACAGTTCTTGAATGATCATATAGAAAATGTCTTTTGGTGGAGGTATGTATACTGTTGTTTAGAAGGACTGTAAATACTGAGTCATGGGGTATGAATATTTGATAGTTTCCAGCAGTGTTCCAAAGTGATTTTACAAATTGAAACTTCAGTAAATTATTTTTTATGTAATAAAATACATACAACAGAAAACTTGATTTTCATCTGCTTTTACGCCTACAGATCAGTAGCATTAATTACAGTCACAATATTGGGCAAATATTATCTGTTTCCAAACCTTTCCATTACCTGAACACAAACTCTGTACCCATTAACCTGTAACTCTCCATTATTCCCTCTCTCCACCCTCTGGTATCAGTTATACATTCCATCTCCATGAATTTGCCTAGTTGAGATAATTACAGATAAGTGGACATACTTTCCATTTTCTGCCTGGTTGATATCACTTAGCATAATGTTTTCAAGTGTCATTCATGTTGTGACATCTATTAGAACTTCATTCTTTTTCAGGGCTGAATAATTCATCATGTGTATACCCCATTAGTGTATACATTCATCTGTGGATGGACACTTGGGTTGTTTCAACCATTTGGCCATTGTGAATGATGTTGTAATGGGTATTGGTATACAACTATCTGATTGTCTTTTCTAAAATTCTCTGGAGTATATACCCAGAGTGGAATTAACGAGATATATGATAATTTTATGTTGAGCTTTTGAGGAATTACCAAACTATTTCTACAAAAGCTGCACTATTTTACATTTCCATCATCAAGACATGAAAGTTTTAATTTTTTTCACATCCTGGCCAATACTTGTTATTTTCCATTTTACTATTTTTTCCCATTTTATTATTTTTAAGATTTGAGAGCGAGCATGTGCAAGTGGGGGGAGGGGCAAAGGGAGAGGAAGAGAGAGAGAATTCCTTGCGGACTTCACACTGAGCATGGAGCCCTATATGGGGCTGGATCTCCAGATACTGAAATCAGAACCTGAACAAAATCAAGTATTAGTTGCTTAACTGACTGAGTCACCCAGGTGCCCCAGCCATCTTACTATTTTTATTTTATTTATTTGCGAGAGAAAGAGAGAGAGAGCGAGAGAGCAAGCACATCAGTGGGGTGTAGAGGAGGGGAAGATGGAGAATCAGGCTCCCCACTGAGCCAGGAGCCCAGTGCAGCTTGATCCCAAGACTCTGGGGCCATGACCTGAGCCAAAGACAGATGATTAACCAACTGGACAAACCAGGTGCCCTATCTTTAGTGCTTCTAAATTAACTTTAGAAAGAGGATGTCAATTTCAACAAATACAACAAAAAAATGATACCAGGCTTGATTTAAAAAAAAGTTGAATCAAATTTATTTGGGAAAAATGTCATTTTTATAATATTAGAGTATTTTTTTACTCAATCAAATTGATGGGTATCAATGTGATTGATTTTGTACATCAAATCAATGAATGTGATGAATTTGTACATGTTTTTACATACATGAGAATACATACACACATACATACATATATATCTACTTACATTAATGTTTTACAGTTTTTAGTGTCAAGGATTTAAATAATTCTTAGTTATTCAACATTAATATTATGAAAACCATTGTGAAGTTACATTTTTTAAAAGATTTTATTTATTTATTTGACAGAGATCACAAATAGGCAGAGAGGCAGGCAGAGAGAGAGAGAGAGGAGGAAGCAGGCTCCCTGTTGAACAGAGAGCCTGATGTGGGGCTTGATCCCAGGACACTGGGATCATGACCTGAGCCAAAGGCAGAGGCTTTAACCCACTGAGCCACCCAGGTGCCCTGAAGTTACATTTTTAATTTTTTATTGCTAGTATATACATATAAAGTTGCCTTCTTTTTATTTTGGAATTTTATACAGCTAGAATGCTAAATTCACTTAGTAATTTCTGGAGTTTCCCAAGAGATGGTTTTGGATTTTCTCTGTATATGATCAGGTAATCTATGAATAATGACAGTTTTCTTTCTTTCTCTTCAATTTTATGCTTTTCATTTCTTTTTGCTCTATTACACTGGCTAGGAATTGTAAAATAGTGAATACAAGTGGTCAGAGCAGGGATGCTTATGATATTTATCATTTTAAAGGGAATACTTCTGATAATTCACCAAAATATAAAATTTATAATAGGTTTTTATTTAATTCTGTTATATAAATTTTCATTTACTGTATTTCTGTGAAACAAGTAATGGGTAATTTTATCAAACATCTTTTTAAATTAATAAATGATAATTATGTTGATTCAGAAATGTTAAACCACTCTGGAATTTTTGGAATAAATCCCTTTTGACTATAATATATAATCTTTCATATATTAAGCATATATCTATCTTGATAAAATATTATTCTGGAAATTTCTTTTAATGTCCTTGTCAGATTATACTATTAAGAGTAACTTAGTGTCCTAAAAGGAATTAGGAAATGTTCTTGTGTTTTCTAAAAGCCTTTTATATTGGCACTATTTCTTAATGTTTAGAATAATTCACTGGGGGTACATCATGTGTGCATAAAATTTGCATGGTTTAGGGCATTAATGACCTTAGTTTTCATAGGACTATTTAGATTTTCTATTTTGTCTTTTGTCAGCTTTTATATAAGTTTTCATTTTCAAGAAATATGTATATTTGATCTGGAAGTCAACTTTGCTGACCTAAAGATTTTGTAATTTTAACATCTGTAAGATCTATGTTGATGAGCCATTTTTTCATTCCTGATATTGGAATTCACTTTTGTTGCAGAGTTTTACTTTTTCGAAAAATTTCAAATGCTGGGAGAAGAGAAACAGTGAATCTTTGTATAGCCAAAACCCAACTACAATTACCAAGTTGATTTTTTTTTCCCGCCCCCCCCGCCCCTGATCAATATTGTTTTTTATCAGTACTCTCACTTACTGACACCACAAGGCCTATATTATTTTCGTTTAAATCTTTATGACTTCCTCTATAAATATGTTTATATGTATCTCTAAAAACTGTGAATTTTTATTAAATATAACCAAAGGATTATTTTACTGCTAAACAAAAACTGATGGTAATTATTTAATAATCTGAAATCCATCCACTTGTTCATTTTCTCAGATATATTAAACATTTTTATAGTTTCTTCAAATCAGAATCGAAAAAACATCTGTACATCAAAATTGGAAACCTGTTGGTATGACTCTCAGAGGTCTCTAATCTAAATGAGTGGTTCTCAGATCTTCTTGGGCATCACTACTGAACTAAAGGTTTTGTGCTTTCCTTTCCCCTTTTCTCTATCATTTGTGTATCTGACAAAACTCTGATAGAACCCAAATTCTAGACTATACAATATTTTGGGTAGGCTACTCCAGTAATATATACTTACATTCTGACTGTCGACCAATCAGAAGTATTTCAGCCTGAATCACTGTATGAACTTCTCCTCTTTGTCTTTCCCCCATTTTGATGGATGTGTAAAACTCTGGCTGCTAGTAGAATTGACCTATCCCCATACTAAATTCATTCCCATCCTCTTATCTCCATCAGTAAAATGTAGTTCTATGACATGTAATGTAGATTGGGTTGTCTCATCACCTTGTTTCTCCTTGATGTACATCCACAGATGCATCTGTCTTGTATGTGAGCCCTTCAGGGTCAATGTGCAACTTGCTTTGTGTGGACCTACAACCTCTGCCAGAGTCAAATGTAGGGGATAGTTATGTACTTGGTAAGAGCCATATGTAGGGAATGCTTAGGTGTGATAGTGGAGCCAGTTCACTTTCCATGTTTTATATGTTTATATGCCACTGACTTGACCATTAGCTTTTTGTATATGCCCGTTCCTCCTCTCTTCCTCACTCGAATATCCAGGAAATTGCCAAGCCCTATCATTTTTAATTTTTTTATTAATTTTTAAAGAATTTATTAAGGACCTTGCAAAACTATCCATTTTTTTCCCCAACTCCATTGCCATCCTTTCATTAAACTTTTTTGAAATCTGTGATCTTAAATTTAACTTACAAGAAATTTACCAATTAGGGTAAATTTCTGGGTGGCTCAGTGGGTTAAGCCGCTGCCTTTGGCTCAGGTCATGATCACAGGGTCCTGGGATCGAGTCCCGCATTGGGCTCTCTACTCAGCAGAGCCTGCTCTCTACTCAGGGAGCCTGCTTCCCTCTATCTCTCTCTCTGCCTGCCTCTCCGTCTACTTGTGATCTCGCTCTGTCAAATAAATAAATAAATAAAAATCTTTAAAAAAAAGAAAAAGAAATTTACCAATTTTCCTAATCTTTAAAAGAATCATTTATCTTGTGAATTTTCTCTATCACTAAGGGAGTCAGTTGCATTGAGAATATTGAATGAATCTGATTTTGGTATTTATATCATATATATAACTATCATAAATAAATTTGTTATTTATAAATCACCTAATCTATGGCATTCTGTTAGAGCATCCTGAATTAAGATACTTTTTTTTTAAGATTTTTTATTTTATTACAGCGAGAGACACAGCAAGAGAGGGAACACAAGCAGAGGGAGTGGGAGAGGGAAGCAGTCTCCCCGCTGAGCAGGAAGCCTGATGAGGGGCTTGATCCCAGGATCCAGGGATCATGACCTGAGCCGAAGGCAGATACTTAACTGGCTGAGCCACCCAGGTGCCCCTGAATTAAGATGCTTTTAAGAATAGAATATAGCAAAAATGTTACTGTACCAAATCTTGCCTTTATTTTAAGAAAATATACATTTGGCTGGGGTAGGGGGGTTGCCTGAATGGTTCAGTTGGTTAAGAGTCTGCCTTTGGTTCAGGTCATGATCCTGGGGTCCTGGGATTGAGCCCTGAGCATTGTGGGGAGTCTGCTTCTCCCTCTGCTCCTCCCCACCCCCCACTGTCACTCACTTATGTGCTCCCTCTCACCCTTGCTAGCTCTCAAATAATTTTTTTTTTAAGATTTTATTTATTTGACAGTGAGAGAAAGAGAGAGAGAGAGCGAACACAAGTAGGCGGAGTGGCAGGCAGAGAGAGAGAGAGAAACAGGCTCCTTGCTGAGTAAGGAGCCTGATTTGGGACTTGATCCGGGGATGCTGGGATCATGACCCGAGCCAAAGGCAGCCACTTAACCAACTGAGCCACACAGGCATCCTCAAATAAAATCTTAAAAGAAAAAAATGAGAGAGAGAGAGAGAGAGAAGTATGCCTTCATAAAACTTCTATTGCAGAACCTTTAGGAGTTCTAGAATCATGTCACAATTCTAGCTGAGACCATGTTAAGAGAAAATAGGGGGAGTCTGTTTGGAGAGGAAGAGGCCCCAATTCCTTGAGGGAAGTGAAAATCCACACAGGACTTCAGTGTAGGCGGCTGTCAACTTTTCAAACCTTCCTAGCCAAGACAGGAGACCTGGGACTAAACAAGCAATTGTACATGTTCCAGCCCTCTCAGCCATCAATGTAAGAACAAGTCAGTCCACCCCCTTATATGAAATCAGGATAAACAATCAAGTGATTGCTATTTTAACATACTAAGTTTTAAGGGTTGCTTATTACATGGAAGCAGATAAAAATGGACAGAAATTGGTATTGCAGTAACAAACTCAAATTATGAAGCTCTGGACGTTGGGATCAAGAAGCAGGTATGGGGCTGAAGAACCTTGAGAAGGTTGTTAGCTGGAGAAAAAAGGAACTTTAGTGATATCCTTAGTGATATGCCACCCACAGTTCTTGAAAGATGGAAATACCTAATGAGCTCGGGAATCTGGCTAAGAAAATTTCCAGGGAGAGTAATGAAAGAATCAATTGCTGCCTTTATTTTGTCCATATGCTACACAAAGGGAGAGAAGGGAAAGGAGGAACCCACTGAGCTTTTTCTCCACTTTGTCTCCATGCATTCTAATTTAAATGCAACACCTCAAGAGTTCTTGGCTTGAGAGAAACTGAAGTAGGCAAGTGGAAACCACCTAGGGAGAAATCACTGCACAAAACAAAAGGATAGAGTTTCAGGAGCCGTGGTATACAAGCATCATCATAACTTCTTAATGAAGACGACTTTGGAGGTCGTTTAGCCTTTTGGAAACAGGTCTACTTGACGCATATTCGACATATTAGAAACTGCTGCAAAGGAGAAGAATAAATTGCCCCGTGTCACACAAGCTGGTGAGTGGCAGAGCTGAAAATAAAATCTAGTTCTGACACCCTTCATGCCGCACAGCGTCGAAGCTTTCTTCCCTTTGCAAAGTGAGAGAGGCTAGCAGTAGAGACATCTGAAAGCTTAACTGTCAAGCCGAATCCAGGCTCCTTGGCAGTGTCACGGGGAGAAATAATCTAATGGGCTGAAATGAGGAGAGGAAAATAGTTCTCAGCAAGCGGTATCAACTTACTTGGTATTTTTCTGTCCTTTTATTGTTACAGACACGTTAATGGCAAATCTGAGAAGGTTCTTTTGTGAATCAGGTTAGAGCTACAATTGTTCAAAAAGCTCATTAGCAATTTATGAAGAGCAGCAAAACTCATTTTCCCTGAATGTGAAATCACTTCAGCCCTGTCACTGGAGGAGGAATTGTTGAAAAGTGAATTGACCACATACAGATCCATTCTTTAAAAACGAGTCCTCCAAAGATAAAATACCTTGTAGTAATAAGATATGTGCAACACTCAGTTAAGCTCTGGTTAATATAGTTTCTGAATTGGGCTACTTTTCTCATTTGCCTACTGTGGGCACCACTCAGGTAGACTTCATAAACCTGAGTTATCTGTCTATTAAAAAGCAGCAGGGGCTCCTTGACTCAGAATTTCATTAAAACAACAGAAAGATGTGTTGAGGATGGTCAAATTTGCACTCCAGAATGAGAGATACATGGAGTTTACTAAACTCACATTTCATATGAAGATGATTAAAGTGACTGGAGTGGGTTTTGATCTCCATTCCTGGTTTTTCTACCTTAAACAACATTACCCAGAGTGGCTGGCAGGATAGTTCTGCACTGGGTGAGCCAATTTTTCTCTGTTCTGTGTATGGTTCCTGTAGGTTCATCTCCTGTTCTGTCACCTAGGATATCTTGCTCTGGAATCTTTCAAACTCTTATTTTTCACGCCAGTGACTTGGCCAACATTCAGCATTTAAGCAGTAGGTTTTCCTCTGATATTGGAAATTTCTATCGTTACTCCATTAACTCCAGGAAAGGCTGTGTTTAATTGCAGCTTTCTGATTATTCTAGGCATGCATATTTGCATTCTTTCTGTCAGATCATTATTATTCTGACCTCTGGCTTCATTTTGTTTGTTTGTTTGGTGACATTGGAAGCTTTGTTTGGTTTTAACCTCATACACTCACTTCTGTCCTGATGCATGGCACCCTGGGCTGCAGATTCACCCAAGAGCCTTTGACAGATGAGGGTTTACATTTCTGCAGGTTGTTTTGGAGCTTAAATTAGTTTTCTAGATATTGAAAACGCTTGGATTTCCTAAGTACCTGGTGAGGTCATCAGGAAAATTAAAAGACTTTTGAAAAAATTTCCAATAAACTAGTTTGTGTATTCCCAGAGAAGTGTGGCCTTGTCGTAGGCAGCAACTGTATAAGTCAAGTTGATCTTCATAAAGCAACAGTTGTATAACTTTAAAAATTAAGACAGAGTTACATGAAAATGATCATTAATGTGCATTTTTATTTTGTTCTATAACGGTATTTTTTAGAAGATTAACTACAGAGTTCAAAAAAACATTGTTTGAAATCAGCCATTAACTCTTCTATCCACGGGGGCAATTTCACACACGAAAAATTAGGTATCTTTTGATTATTGTGATGGTTCTATCAAGTTAAATTTTGAAAAGCTTTTAAATCCTATTTCTGTCAATCCAAAATAATGTTTCTCACTGTTATATTTGAGTGATGGGAAGATAGATTTAGCATTTTTGGATGTCTTAGTTCATATCTATAAAAGTTTATTTAGTTGAATGTTTCTAATTGGAGTTGTTCCAATGTTAATATCTCACAAGTCCATGTACTTGCACATGGCTTAATACTCAGATGCTAACATGCAAGATGTTTGTTCCAAAATGACCACTGTTCTACTTTCTAGATATTTATTGAAAATGAAGTTACTTGTCTTAGTTGGGTTGCTATAACAAAATACGAAGACTAGGTTGTTTAGAAACAACAAATTTATTCTTCCAGTTTGGATCCTCGAATCCGATATGAGGGCACCTATATGGTCAAGTGAGGGCCCTCTTCCTCGCCACAGACTTTGGGTAGCATCCTCACCTGGAGGGAAGGGGCTGGGAGCCTTGTGGGATCATTTATAAGAGCACTTCCATTCATGAAGACACCACCTTTATAACCTAATTGCTTCCCATGGCCCCACTTATTAGTACCATCACCTTTGGAGATTAGGATTTCAACATGATTTTAGGGAGGACACAAGCATTCAAGCCACTCATCAGCATGGGAACCTACAAGAGTTTGCAACCAAGAGAATATTGAGAATAATGACCAGCAAGCTATAATCCAGAAATTCCTTGAAATGAGTTTTTTATCCCAGAATTTAATAGTGATTATTGAAAAAGTAAAGATACGTTCTGCCCTTCGTTCTTGAGACTCCAATTTTAAGATATTAAACATTCTTTAGAAATGGCAAAACCATATACAGGAAGACATTTTATAGTTTAGGTGCTGGAGGACAGCGATAAACCTTCCCTCACAGAGTTTCAGGACCTGTCCTTACTAATGCATGAAGTCATGTTGATTGCAATGACTCTATCATATTACTGTAATCTAATGACTTTTAATCAATTTAACGGGATAGAACAAATGGTTCCTAAGCCATCATTTGGTCTCCAAATTAGTTGAGGTGGCCTCCACACTTCCATGTAGTTCTAAAAATATTCCCAATGATGAAGAGTCAAAACTTCCTTTGTATCTCCTTTAATAACTATCTTCCCAAGAAATTGACTGGAGGAATAAGCTTTGTATCAAAATTTCTGGATGTGGATATGAACCTCCCAGTCCACTGACTGAAGGATATCTGGAAGTTATCAAATTTTGAGTGTCAGCTGTTAATGAAATGTGAATTAAATGACCTGGTCCCATAAATATTTGCAGAATAAAGTGGATATATATGAGGTCTTATCAGTATTTGGTCTTTGTTTTTGGAAAAGGAAGATTCACGTTTAGCCCCTGGATATTCTTCTATATCATGCTATCTTGTGATTTTTTTCACTTTTTTTTAGATTTTGATGAAATTCAATTCCATATTAAAAACTGGAACTATGGGACACCTGGGTGGCTCTGTTGGTTAAGCAATTGCCTTTGGCTGAGGTCATGATCCTGGAGTCGCATGATAAGAGTTCTGCATCGGGCTCCCTCTCAGCTGGGAGTCTGCTTCTCCCTTTGACTTCTCCCCTCTCATGTTCTCCCTCTCATTTTCTCTCTCTCCGTCTCAAATAAATAAATAACATCTTGAATTAAAAAACAAAACAAAACAAACAAAAAAAAAGTTCTTGTCTCAGAGTCAAAGAATGAATATCCAAAACAAAAGAGTGAGTAAAGAGGTAGTTTTATTAAGCAAGCATACAGAAAAAGCTCTCGGGATTTAAGTTCCCTGTTTAGCCTTCAATAAAAGACAACCTTAAACGCCATCAGTTTTCACTTTCCCAGGGATTACACCTCTTAGTGTCTCAATCGGGCTTTGTTACAAGCTCATACAACTTAACCCATGGCAGCTTGAGCCCTCCTAGTTTTGCAAAATGGCATAGTAGGGTCTCCAACTTACTATTCTACTCTCCCACCTTGGAGAGCTCTTCCAGTTTATGAGCCTGAGCCTCTGGTCTGCATCAGTGACCAGCTGATTGCCCACAGTAGAGGCTAGCCCACTGCAGGATCCCTTCTCTGCTGCAAAGCTCTCTGTGCAATTCCTCAAACAAGCACATTAGGCTAGCTGGCATTTTCGAGGCATCCCCATATTTCCATAGCAGTCCACAAGCATCTGACAGAGGTTAGATGGCCAACTTAGGATTCCTTCCACAGATGTGTCTTCCCGAAGACTCTTTTCTTTGGTCTCCTGCCTGGCTTGCCAATCATTAGTTTGTAACTTCAGGAGTTCCCCTGGTGACCCCAGTGCACAGAGGGCAGGGAGAGCTCAAAGAAAGAAGCAGACCACACCAGACTGATAGGTGGAAGGTTTAATAAGCAAGGGGACTTCTATAGGAGGCTTGTCTCAAGTGACACAAAATGAGTAGATCTGTACATCTGCCTATCAGAATATTAACATTTTATATAGAGGCCTAAATGGGATTCTGTCCATTAAGGTGGTTTCAACAACAACGTACTCTCTCAAAGCCATGTTCTTGACTCAGTTCCAGCTGTGGGAATGCCAGGTGGAATGTATATTCCAAGGACAGAGAGGTGGGGGAGGAGCCTGAATTATCAGAGTCCGTCCTCCGGGTCAACCAGGAGTCACATTCTCTCAATGACCTCCTCCAGCATTTACCCAGAAATAGAGCCAAAATTGAAATACTTTTCATCCTTGTAAACGCTATTCTAGATACCTTTTTTTTTTAAGATTTTATTTATTTATCTGACAGAGAGTGAGATCACAAGTAGGCAGAGAGGTAGGCTCTCCACTGAGCAGAGAGCTTGATCCCAGGACCCTGAGATCATGACCTGAGCCGAAGGCAGAGGCTTAAACCACTGAGCCACCCAGGCGCCCCCAGATACTTCTTTGACTTACAGATGCATCAGTAGAATAAGCTGATACAAATGATTACACAGATTGGATTCTGTATCTTACTACATTTTTCTATTTTTAGAATATTTAATGGAATAAAATGAACCAGAAATAAAGTGATAGGGTAAGTAAGCTTTAATATTCTGTCAAGAGAGCTTTTAGTTCAGAAACAGATTTCTAACTTAAGAGCAACAAAAACATAAGATGATAAAGATAAGTAAGGTAAGGTTTTGAGATTTTTGAGATTTTTTTTCCTTATGGTTTAACTTTAAATGCGTCTCCTCAAATCCCTATTTAACAGAAGACATTATACTTTTACGTAACTCTATTCTCCATATGCATTGATATTTTTGGTTATGTTATTAAGCTTATATTGTCAACGCTTTACAACATTATTTTCTCTTTAAGTATCATTTACACAAAGTTTGTTCTGTTTTAATTTTATTTCCATATTTATAGAGTTCCTGGCATCATTCATTTTTACTGAATCTTCACATTCTTTGGTCTTTTAATTTCTGTCTGGCTTGACTAGCTTTCATCATTCAGTAAGGTTTACAAGTAAAACTCATGGGTGTTTTATTCCATTACATTTGCAGGAACACATGAGTGGTTTCAGAATTCTAGGGTCCCATTTCTTTCAGAGTTTTGTACTCATTGCCTCATTGCCTTTTGGTATGGAGTCTTACTGTGGAGAGCCCACCCCAGAGGCATCAAACTTTGGCTGGTTCCTCTAAGAATATACTAGACTTCCAACTCTTCTTACTGAATATTTTCTGTTAGGAATTGTATTTCTTAATTTTCAAAAACTTATTTTTTAAATAGTTTCCCCTACCTTTGAGCTGTATATGACGCCATATAAGACACCATCTATTTTCTCTCTGAGGACAACTGCACATCATTTTCTGACATTCTCTTCTGTTCCTTCCTTCAGTGCATCTTTTATTATGAGCTTATAATTAATAAAGTCATTGTCCAGTCTTGTCTGTCTGTTCATATTTAGGAGAGGGCAGCAACAATGCTTGTTGGAGGGGCTATGTGTGGGAGATATCTCAGTGGAGAAGTTTCTAGATGGTTTTAAAATTTAGTAACCATAAAAGTTAGTACTTTGGCATTTCAACTCAAGCATGGAGGTCTAATGCTTACCACCAGCAAATGGAAGTTGTGAAGGTGGAATACAGTTAGCGTCAGTACAGAGTACACCCTTCTGCTTTGCAGACTGGCATCTACTCTTGTGCTGTTTGAATTGTGTTGTCAGGCCTAGAACTCTCCTTATTAAATTCTTCTGGAGAATAAATATTCTATATGTGGTTCTGCAAAGAACAGGCACTTGACTTCCTGGGGCATGGATGGAAAATGGAAGATCTTTCTGCCCCTTAGATGGACTTTCCCACCAAGCACCCTCAGAAGCAGTAGTGTTAGTGTCTCACTCCTAAGCTTTGTTGATTCTGCAGGGCTCACTCTTATAAACATAGACATCTGCATTTGTTCTTTCTGATCCACTAAATAAAGATTATCTCATCGGGGTTTGCCTCTCATAAATTACAGATTGTCTTTAGCTGCCTCCTTGATTGTGTGTGTGTGTGTGTGTTTAAGATTTTATTTGAGAGAAAGGGTGGGGAAGAAAACACACAGGGAGAGTGAGAGGAATAAGCAAACTTCCCAATATACAGACAACCCAGTGGGGGGCTGGATCCCAGGACCATGGGGTCATGACCTGAACCAAAGGTAGATGCTTAACTGACTGAGCCACCTAGGCACCCAATACCTTAATGTTTTCTATGCTTTTTGAGGCCAGAAAGAGGCCCAAAGTTCTTTGCCATCCTAAGGTCAGATACTCTTATTTTGTTCTGCTATTTTCAAACTTACAAACTTGAGAAACACAACTTTGATTTATTATCCTTCCCTTTTATAATGCATGGTACGCAGAATTCTAAAATGAACTATAAGCTTCCTGCCCCTAGGGTACATGTAGGACGTAATCCCCTTTCCGTAAGAGAGGGCAAGGCCTATGCATATGGGAGAGTCACTTCTAAGATTACATTCCGCAAGACTCTTTTGTAACATTTTCAGAGAGCTTCTCCTACTGGCTTTGAATAAACAAATGCCCAGTTGTGAGAGGGCAGCCTTCAGGAGCTGAGAATACCCATGGTCAGCATCTGGCAAGAATCGAGAACCTCTTTGTTAACAGCTGTAAGGAGCTGAGTTCTGCCAACATCTGGCTAAGAACCATGGTGCCACTTGAACCTTGACTGCAGCCTGGTGAAGTCCTGGGCAGAGGGCCTGGTTAATCCAGGTCTGGCCCCTTGACCTACAAAAAGAGGCCAGTGTGTTTGTGGTCATTTGTTATACAGGAAGAGAAAAAGAATATATGTGTGTGTGTACATATATATATATATATATATATATATATATATATATACATGTATATATATATATATACATGTATACATGTATATATATATATTTTTTTTTCTTTACTTCAGTGCTATAGCTCACAGCAGGGTGTACTGAGCTCGTGGCTTACTCAGGTGACTTTCATCTCTGTAATTGTTCAATTCCATTTTTGTTTTCAAACTCAGTATTTACTTCTTCAATAGTCTGATACTTGTTTTAAACCTTATCTTTCTTCTTCCAACTTAAATTGGTGTAAAGTTATCTTTCATTTTTTCACAGCAATGAGGAAGTTTTTGCTGACTTTTCCCTTTATTTCCCAGATTATTTCCATTTGGAATATGTGTTCTTCCTTAGTCTATTGATTATGTTCCTTCCTCATCATTGCCACCGCCGCCAATCAGCCCTCTCCCTGCCCCCCGACCTCCCCACCCCCAGTATTTCAGAGCGTGTCTTAGGCAAACATCCGAAAAGAAATCCTCTCTTTAAGTGGAGTCAACTATTTAAATAAAAATAATATCTGAAGGGGTAGTGAAGGGAGTTGGGGAAATCCAGAGATGTCTTTCAGGTTTTGTTTTCATCAGTAGGAAACAATCTTGTCAAATGTTATTCTCTCCCTCGAAGGTATGTCTCATCTAAATTTTAATACATTCAGTTGTTTAATGCATCCTGTATCCAACCAAAAAAAGATTTGTTGCTGTGGACTAAAGTACCATGAACTTACTAGTTTTACTCTTCACATACTTTTATTCTCTCTATCTGAAGGTCTCTAGTACTTGATGGCTGCATTAATAGTACTTAAAAATGATGCTCTATTTGTGGATTTGGTTTCTAAGTCACTTGCCTTTGGTTATCCACTCATAAGGAGGCAAACCTTTGAAGTGGTTGAGGATTTCATACAAAATATTCTGAAGGGCAAATTGTAGCTTATTTTCTTGGGCACACTGATTCATCCTTTTAGCTGATCTCTGAAGGAATCCATAAAAAAAAATCCTTGTTATTATTTTTACCCACAGCAGCATAATTTAAATTCTAGTTATATAGGCTTGTAAAACAAATCCATATAACCACAATGGGAAATGATCTTCCCGGTGGTATAGCTAAACTAATAAAGCAATTATAGCAGGGATAAGCAATTAGAGCCCAAGCCATGTAGACTCAATTCACATGTATAAAACCACAGAGGAAAGCAATGTAGACTGTAGTAAGATCAGAGAAATACGAGGGTGCTAGGAGTCATGCTTCCATATTCTACTGCCCACTTTCCCAGGAGCCCACAGTGGAAATGCCTTCTCTTGAACTCATTGTGATCAAAGATGCAATGATATTTTATGCAAAAACTTTTATTTTGAAAGGCAACAAAAAAAGTTCTGGGACAGAGGGAATATTTGCTTCAGCAATATTTACAAATGATTTATAGATTTATTTACATAAAGTTTAATCAGTGAATATTTTATGTTGCTTTAGCTACACTACTCTAGCTTACATACTAAGTCAAACACCAAAGTTTAATCCATTTAACAACTTTCAACAAACATTGATTTAAGGACTCATATGTTTCAGGGACAGTATTAGTTGCTGGGGATACCAAGGGAAAAATCCCTGTCCCTGCCTAAAAAGTACATGGTCTTTAAAGCTCAAGATAATAGAGCCACAGAGTGTTTTAGAATCAATTTACTCATTATTTTATTCAATAATTATTTTGTATATTATATATTTCATATATTATATATTTTGTATATCATAATAATTATTTTGTATATTATATATTTATAATATATTTTGTATATTATTTTGTATATTTTGTATATTCACTTATTCTTGCCTACTATGTGCAAGTTACTGTCTATAGTTTGGTACATGCTCAAACTCTCTATATATTTTGTATATTATTATAATATTAATATATTTTGTATATTATTTTGTATATTTTGTATATTCACTTATTCTTGCCTACTATGTGCAAGTTACTATCTATAGTTTGGTACATGCTCAAATTCTATGCATGTATATTTCACATTCATTTTTAAAATAAACTTATGTTTGTTTTGTAATATCATGTAAAGCTTATTTGCACTTTTACTCTTTAAGGTCATCACTAGCATCCGTACTTTGTTGTTTATTCCCTCATACAATTTTTTTTTTGTAATGCCTTGGCATCTTTCTGAAAGCTAACTCTACACATGGGTACTACTTATTCTTTAAGACACAGCTCAGTAGCCACCTCCTTCTCCCACCATCATGCCTATGCACATATATACCTTTCTATTGGGAGTAATCTGTTCCCCTTCCCAATTCTCATAGCATTGTCTCTGTCTCTTCAAATTTGCCTTGTATTAGAGTGTGTTGTGTCTGGGCTACAGCTGCCCTTATCATCAGCAATAACACCATGTTGACATCTGACCAAGGACCGAGACCTTGTGTTTTTCTACGGAAATGCTCATATGTAATTGTTTTTTTCATGTTTCTTGAATGGGGACCAGTTTTTCATACATACTAGAATTCAATTAAATTCTTTTTGTCCATATATTTTGTGTACAGTTGAATCTTAGGTTGAATTTATGATGTCTTTTAAAATTTTTGACCTAACAATCATATATTCCTTAGATATCCTTTATATACTTAATGATCAAGTTGAAGTGAATGAATTGAAAATGATTATTCACCCAAATTGGCCCTCAGTTCTTTTTGGAAAATATTTGATTAGTAGACAATGAGACTTACCTAATACTGCATTTCTGGACCTCAAAAATCACGAGGGTGCTTAGTCACTATAATGTCATTAATGTTGTCACAATCCTTTCTTCTTCTAGTCTAGGGTTGAACTCCTCTAGTGTAGTTTCCAGCTCAGTTATTGTGTTCTCTGCTCTGTGACTTCTGTTTGGTACTTTCTTACATTATCCATCTCTTTGTGATGTTCTCACTATATTCACTTATTATTCTCCCCGGTTTGGTGAACATTTTTGTGACCATTACTTTGAAATCCAGTAGAGAAATTTCTGATCTCTGTCTCATTAAGAATCCACATCTCCTGCCTCCCAAGGTTTGTTATTGTTCTTTCATTGGTAACCTATTCTTTTGTCTTTTCATTTTGTTTGACTCCTGATATTGGTCTCCACATGGTAGATGAAACAAGCACCTGTCCCCAGGATGCTGTTCTAGCAGGCTCCTAGGTGCGTGTGTTAAATTAGATGCCTGTCCCTCAGGCTTACACATTAATATAAGCAGGTATACCTTTTCCAAACTTTAAGTCTGGCTACTATTGGCTGCCTCTGAGCCCAGCCCGGGGGCAGGTGAGTCAGAGTGGACACTCGTGTAAGAGCCATTTCTCAGATCACTATAGGCTTATGGGCCTCAGGACATGAGACCTGTTTGTTTTCAAAATTAGATGCTTTGAAGGCTTGTATCTTAGGTTCAGGTCTTAAAAGTTGGGGTGCCCAATGTAAATACTGAACCTTTAGCTTCTCAAAGAGCAGCTCTGGATTTTGAGTTCCTTCCCAGTTGTGGGTTGCTGCCCTGAGGATTGTGGTTTATCCCAGCCTCTTACACCTGCTTTGATGTGGTTTTCTCCTTGTTTGTTTAATACGTGGTCATCATTCAGCCAGCCTTTAGGTTTTTGTTGTTTTTGTTTCTTTTTGCTTTATTAAGAGGAAATTCTTCCATATATAGCTGTAGCTGTAGATTTACAGTATCCAGAGGAGGAAGAGAAAGGTTCAGGATATTTTGACATCACCATCTTGAACTGTTCTCCAGGAAAAAAGGAAAACCAAAACCAAAACAAGCCATTATACGATACTATAAAAGTCTACAATAATGTTAACTTGGAAAATTTATGAGTGGTTTCATAATTTTGAAGTGAATGTATAATTAATTTTATATTACTATATTATTTATAGAGTTCTCACTCACAATATTACCTAGCATAAATATAGTATATTCAATCCATGCTAATATTCTTTCTCTGCATACTTTAAACTATCGGATGGGAAAAGGTTAATTTTATTTATTTATTTATTTTTAAAGATTATTTATTTATTTATTTGACAGACAGTGATCACAAGTAGGCAGAGAGGCAGGCAGAGAGAGAGAGAAGCAGGCTCCCTGCAGAGCAGAGAGCTTGATCGGGGCTTGATCCCAGGACCCTGAGATCATGACCTGAGGTTAAGGGAAAAGGTTAATTTTAAAGCATAGTCCTAGACCATTAGAACTGAAACAGATCTTGGAGATCAGTCTATACAGTACATTTGTCTGCAGCTACTGAAGGAAAACGGTGGCTCAGGGAGTTACACAATGAAATCAGGTGACAAAGTAACGGACATCTTACCATAACCCACTGAGCTCTTGGTTCATAGTTTACTGTTGGTTCCAAAATATCATTATGGAACATAAAACTGTGGACAGTTAATGCCTACCTAACCATCCTAAACTTTCTCAATCTTATTATGACATTTCTTCTTAAATTCAAAGATTTTATGTGCCATAATGATATTTTGGAGCTAACAGTGAGCCTGGTGGTGGGTATTATGGAGGGCACATATTGCATGGAGCACTGGGTGTGGTGCATAAATGAATTTTGAAGCACTGAAAAGAAATAAAGTAAAATGGAAAAAGAAGATATACATTATGTTTTAAAAATTTAAAGTAAACATTGGGAAGAAATCAATGTAATGAAATTTTAGAAACACTTATAACACATTTATATAATTGATCACATGCTACAAAAGGAAAGTTGGACGCACATATGTTAGCATATTTTCTTATCCCAGGAAACATGGAGGACAAAGCTCTTTATTTTCATAAAAAGATAATTTATTTTTTGTTAATTTTTTATTAACATATAATGTATTATTAGCCAGGGGTAAGATCTGTGAATCGCCAGGTTTACACACTTCATAGCACATACCTTCCGCAATGTCCATAATCCCACCACCCTCTCCCTCCCTGCCAGCAACCCTGTGAGATTAAAAGTCTTATGGTTTGTCTCCCTCCCGATCCCATCAAGACAATTATCATATGATTTCCCTGATATGAGGAAGCTGAGAGGCAACATGAGTTTCGGGGGTGGAAAAGAATAAATATTTTCATAAAAAGATATTTTAAAAGCATTGAGTGGTGATTCTTTTTTAATAAAATAATACTGAGCTTCCTACAGAATTTTCCCCAATAAAAATGATCAATCCCAGAATTATGGAAGGCTCTCCCCTCTACAGCCTAATCATTCCTTTCCTCTAATTCAGGTCATTTACTCAAGAGAAACAAACAAACAAAAAATTTTAAAAAAGCAAAAACAACAACAAAACAATAAGATACAGCTTCAAAGTTGAAATCAACTTTGTTGTTAACCATCATTTTTTTAAAATGAAATAACATTTCTTCTACCAAATTTTCAGTGCAAATGTCTCAAATATATTTGAGATCTAGATTTTTCACGAAAGAGATTTTTAAAGTTTTTCCAAACATTTTTCAATATATTCCTTTAAACTTTAAATTACATAATTTACTTTGAAACTGGGAAAATTAATGCTGTGGAAAATCTTTTCCTTTTTCTTACTTTTGATATCACACTGAATGCAAATGTTATCTTTTTTAAAATTTTTTATTTATTTTCAGCATAACAGTATTCATTATTTTTGCATCACACCCAGTGCTCCATGCAATCCGTGCCCTTTGTAATACCCACCACCTGGTACCCTGACCTCCCACCCCCCACCCCTTCAAAACCCTCAGATTATTTTTCAGAGTCCATAGTCTCTCATGGTTCACCTCCCCTTCCAATTTTCCCCAACTCCCTTCTCCTCTCTATCTCCCCATGTTATCTTTAATTGATATAAGGTTATTATTTAGTATTATTTATCATATAAACCCCAGCTTTTTTTAATAATTTGATAATGCATTCTCATTTTATATAATCTATGATATAGAAATTTTACTGTGCAGAAAAATCACTTTCTGATATTTTCTTGATATTTTACACAAATGCCTTTGAATTTGAGATGTCTACATGAAATCATTGCATGACACATACTAGACATTATCACAGTAAAGAATCTGCACTTCACTCTTTACAATAGGAAGATAGACTTAATTTTTCTAAATTTTTTTTTTGCCACTCTCTCCAACCAATTGAATACAAGCCAACCAAAAAAGAACAAATGAGAAATTATGACAGTGCATTCTGCTCAATTTCTAGAGCAATAAAACGTGACCATATTTGTTTATTAATAATTTTAAGATCCTTTTATGTGCAAGTCAGTATAATAGAATATAATCAAGGAAACAGACATGGTCTTTACATTCTCAAAAATTCAATTATTCTTTCACAAAAGGTATATATGTAAATAATCTGTATGTATAATACTAATTCTTTGTGGTGTTCAGCCAAATGTAAATGACCTTAAAATGTTTGGCTTCTAGTTTGTATGATCTTATTGAGCATGTCCTCAAAAATGGAAGACAAGCAAATATCTAAGAACAACAAAGCAAAATACGGAGCTCAGTTTCCATTTTTTAATTACATTATAGTAGCAATAACGCTTTATTGCTGTTTAAAATGATTTCAGTGTTGTAAGTAATGTTTAGTTTGTGACATGCAATTATCAAATCTATCATTTATATTTTAACAATTTGTTGAGTATAGATAACAAACACCTGTGACATGCATCTAGTAAATGTGCCATCTTTATAAATTATTCTCTCTGTTCTATTTTCTAACTCTGTTTAGTCTCTCTATCTACTAAAATATTTTTAGCTTTATTTTCTGCAGTTTATACTTTCTAAAGGAAGATTTTGATTGTGGAAGTATGGAATAAAAGATTCTTGGAGGCACCCTATGCATATTTTTTGAACACTATTTTTTTTTAAGCTTGCAAGACATAAAGGGATTATAAAGTGACAAAAATAATTGAGTTGAAACTGAAATGAGAAGTAAGCATATATGAAATCAAGGAGTTAGGCTGAAAACAAATGCTTATTATTCGCATTATAATCTGTAAACTATGTCTTTATAAATTATAGTAGTTATAGCTGGAAATCCCAAATTAATCCAGAGACACTGGGAAAGAATAAAATACTTCAGTTCAGTTATGACAATGTTATCCACATATTAGAGAAATATATCTTATTTTTAAATTTATACTGAATAACCTATTTAAACAGGCCAAGGTATTTTTAAGGAAATAAAACAAACTGAAAATAAATGACCGATAATTTTGATAAGCAAAGGGCACTAGAGTTTGGAACAGTCAGAAACCAATGAAAATGATAACTAAAAATAGTTAAATAAAATACAAAAACACGAGAATGCAAGAAACTTAAATATCAAAATGGATTTTTAAAAACAACCATAAACAAATTTAGAAATGAAAAACCATTTTTATAAAATTTTAGTATCTGAGTGGTATAACAGAAAAGTAATGGGGGAAAAATGGAAACAAAATCTGCTTCTTTGAAAATATCAGTGAAACTGATAAATCTCTAGGCTAACCACCCCAACCATCCAAAACGATTACTGATACCAGAAGTGGAAGACTGGGCATTTTTGTTGATTCCTTTGGCGGTAAATGAATTGTCAACGTAACAAAAGAGAATGAAGGAATACTATGAAAAAAACATGCTCGACACTGTTGAAATTTATACCAAGATAAATTTTGTTTGAAAAAATATTAATCTATGGATCAATAATTAGACACCTTCTCAAGGAAAGCTTGAGAATCAGAAGGTCTCATAGGTGAACTGCTATGGTCTGAATGTTTGTATCCCTGAAAACTTAAGCATTGACACCTAAACCCCAAGGTGATAGAATAATTTTAGTAGGGAATGTGATCTTTGAAATAACCATATAATTGTCCCAAAGACCATTGCTTAAAAAAGATAGATTTTCCCTATGTTTAAATAGAAAATTTCAGAATAGATAACGTCCATTGTAAAAAGATTTAGTAGCTAACAACTACATAGCTCTTACTATGGGCCCAATATGATTCTAAATATTGCTTATACTATAACTCATTCATCCCAACTATTGCCCCAGAAGGTTGGTAAATGTAATTATCCTTTTGAAAATGAGACTGGGGCACAGGAAAATTTCTCAATTTATACAGTTAGGAAATTGCAGAGCCTGGTCAAAATTGGACAGATGGCTCCCAAGTCCAGTTCTTAATTGACTTGGAAAGAATGGGGCCACATAGGAAGATGGAGAAAACAAAGAAAGCTATGTTTTTACACACATGAACTAATATGTATAAATTCTGGCACCAGTAGACTGTCTTCTAGTAAATTCACTGAAGGGAGTTCATTTTCCTTTATCCTCCTGGTATACCATTTTGGCTTTATTCCATAACTTTGAGATATACATTATCAGTATTGTTTAGTTTTAAATATTTTTTATTTTCCTTTTTAGCACACTGTTTAGAAATTTGTATTTAATTTCTTCTAAAACTATGAATATTTTGTTTGTTGTTCTTTTTTAATGATCTGTGAACTTTGGCTTCCTAAGTAGAGTTGTATGGGTCTGTGTTATCTTTTATAGTTTTGCTGGGTGTGCATACTGCACCTTGACCACAAAAATTATCTTTCATATATTTGAAACCTGGTAAATATTCATTAACTAACAAGTAAAATAACTTTTATTTCAAACTTTTTTTTTTTTTTTTTTTTTTTTAGCTTTTGGTTAGAAATGAGCAGATCCAGCATGTGTTCTATGGTGTTAAAAGCAGACATTAGGAAAATTGTTTAAGCCCGTAGAATGCAGTGAATGTCTTTTGTTGCCTTCATACAAGCGACTGACAACTTGGCAGGGTGTAAAATTCTTAGAACAGAGTTTTTCTTTTAAACCTCTGTATATGTTGCTAAAATCCTGACATCTGATCTCCTGACCGTTTTTCATCTTTTATACATAGTCTCCCGATGCTTACAGTTTCTTTTTCTCTTCATGTCAAGACATTCCTGGTGGTGGCCTGTTTTTACAGGTAAGGGTCTCTCCATTAAAAAAAAAAAAAACTATGCATTTTCTGCTTGAAATGTCAACAACTAAGAGGGACGTGTTAATATTTCCAAAGTCAGCTGGGGTTTTGGACACTTCTTATCTTTGACTAGATTATTGCAAAAAAAGAATTCCTGAATATTTTTCAGGTATCAATCGTGTATTAGATAAATTGTCAATATAATGTAGATTGACACAGTTCATGCTGTTTCATATTCTTTTACTTATGTTTCTATGACATAAATATTACCACCTGAACTATATTTGATTTTACCTAGTGTATTATTGTTTTACTATTTTTACATAATTGTATAAATATCTGTGTACCTACTGAAATCAGCATAGAATTTCAGTTTTAAATTTCCTTTTTGACTAGCTTTGTCAAATGTTCCCAGGCTCTCCAGTCAATGCCATAAGAACTGGGGAGCAGAAAGCCAATATTGTAGGAAACAGCCAATAACTAATTAGATTTGGGCATATCAGATTAGTGACTGCCTTTTACTTGAACAAAGAATGTGATTTTGCTGATGTTGAGATTGGCTTTTTGCACATATTTCCTTAAATAGAGAAAATAAGTGCATAGTTAGCTTGTATGAATCTTTTCTCAATGATTATATAAGCTAAAGCATAACAGGACTGTGGCACAGCAAGAAATTAAGCATGTCAGAATCAGCAAGATCACCCTTGCTCAGAATAGATTAATACCAGCTGTAGAGTTCTATTACAGAGTCTGGAGAACTTTGGGAAACTAAACCGGAATAAGCCAAATTCATTTCTGTTCTCTGTGGTGGTACAGTTTAAGATGCATTTCTAGAATCATGGTTAAATAAACTGGGATATAAGTCTGACTTTCCAATAGTCAGCCTGTGTTTGCCCTCATTCACGTTCCAGCCTAATTATTCTCTTTCTACCAGGCATCCAGCCAAGAGAATTGGCCTGTTTATCTGGGCATGGATTAAAAAGTAAAAGAATTAACACTGTTACCATGCCTCTCCACCTACCTCCTACTCAGAATTATACATCACTTAGATCCCCGCTGTCATCCAGAAATTCTTTGTCTCAAGAGTGTTGAAACCAAAGATATGTTGGATGGTGAATTTTTGGAGACTTCCTGAAGTGCTCAGGAGGTGTGTGTTTGGGAGGCACACTTGAGTTGAGTTTCTGAGTTGGTTTCAAGTATAAGAATTGTGGCAAAGGATACAGGCATGTGAAATTCATCATCGCAACTGTTAAAAAAAAATTATGTTGATGGTAAGACAGACCTTACTTGAATGGTCACATGAAAGCAAAGAAATGGAGCTCAACTATGAATACGAGAAGAGCAAGGAGGGCCTGAGAGCCAACTAGCAGGGTGAGGGAGCCAGTGGATGGAAAACTTACTAAGAGCAGCCATCAAGGGATTCTTGCAGAAGTCAGGCCAGGGTGATCCCATAGAACCTGGGTGATGGTGGGGGATGAGGAATGTGATCAGATGTGGAAGGTCATCACGTATTGAGGCTGTCTTTTGAACTAACATTGTAAACTGTATCTTTCAGAATTATGAAATATGGTAGCTCTGTAGTTGAGAATGCATTGGCCATTTTTCTATTATGAAGTGATTATATTTAATTTTCCCAATTTCCTATTGTTTTTTTGAAAGTCTTATTTGTTTGAATTTATATATTCTGGAAGCTTGAACTTCGTCGATGATGTATGTTGCACATAACTTCACTTTCACTTTCACATTTTTGGTAACTTTTGATGAACTGAAATGGTCAATTACAGATCTTTTCTTTTATAGTTGATAATTCCTGTAATTTAAGGTTATGGAGATAATCATTCAGTTACATTAATTTACAAAAGCTTTATAGTTTTACTATTTCTGTAATCCATTTAAAATAGTTTTTTAATGCCACAAAGTAGGATTCTATTACTTTTTTTCTCCCTCAATTGCCCTACCATCATCACCCACTTCTTGCTTATCCACACTCCCATTTCTGTATGTCATGTATGTTTGGGGAATCTTGGAAGCCTCTATATTATATTCAATTTATAAGTTTGTGCATATCTTTTCCAATACCACACTATCTTAATTATTCAGAGCTTTACAGGAAGACTTCATAAATTCTGAACTCCTCCCTCTCCAGTCTTTTCCTAGAACATTGTGCTAGTTTTTTGTTGTTGTTTCATTGTCACTTCATATTAATTATAAAACTATAGTGAATCTATAAGTCTGTGTTAAATCACATTGAATCTGTAAGTCTATATGGGGAGGATTGCGTTTAATATATATTGACTCCTCCAAACAGAACATATTTTACCTCTCATTCATTTAATAATAAATTTTCATAATACATTTTCTTCATGTATCTTGTGAATTTTTAGTTTCCTCTGTGTTTCATAAATTTTGATATTTTTTAGAAGTATATTTAATCTTTGTCTTCTAACTTATTTCTAATGCATCAAAAGGCAATGATTTTTTATGCATTGATTTTACTAAAAACATCTTACTGTTCTTAGCTGTAAAAATATATATATATATATACCGTAAGATTTTTTTTTATTTAACTTTTTTTTTATCTTTTTTTTTATACCATAAGATCTTATGGATTTTCTATACAGTAACCATATCACCTACAAATCAGTTTTGTTTTTACCTTTCCCATCTTTTTTTCTTGAGAGAGAGAGAGCATATGTATGCAGCAGAGGGAGAGAGAGCAGGATGGAGCCCCATGTGTGGTTCAGTCTCAGGACCCTGAGATCATGACCTGAGAGCTGAAATCAAGTCAGGCACTTAATCGGCTGAGCTGCCCAGGTGCCCCCTTTCCCATCCTTTTAAATTGTGACCTTTTATGCCAAGTAGGTATTCTAAGCCAATATGAAATAGAACTCATGACACCAGGTATCTTTGTCTTCTTTTTCTCATAAGAAATGTTAACATTTAATCATTGAATAATTAAATATAATCATTTAATGATTAATGATTAATCATTAATTTAATCATAAAATATACTTGCTATACATTTCTATAAATAACTTTTATTAGATTGATACTTTTCTTAAATCATAAATCATAAATCATAAATGGATCTTTAGTATTAATTGTTGACTTCTCTGTGTTTGAGAAAATCTTACTTTTTTAATATGGAGAAAAAATATATATATTATATATATTTATTTATGTAAGTAATGTTAAACACAATATTTTCAGGGTACAGGCAGATCAAGAAGTATTTTATTTGTTTTATGCTGCTGAATCCAGTTTGCTAATATTTTATTCTGATTATTTACACCTATTTTCATGAATAATAATCTGCCATTTTCCTTTCTGTTACTGGCTTAAAGAGTTTTCTGGTTTCAAGTTATGCAAATGTTAGGGATGCCTGGGTGGCTCAGTCAGTGAAGCATCTGCCTTAGGCTCAGATCTTGATCCCAGGGTCCTGGGATTGAGTCTGGCATCAGATCAGGCTCCTTGCTTAGTGGGGAGCCTGCTTCTCCCTCTGCTTGCTGCTCCCCCTGCTTCTCTCTCTCTCTGACAAATAAATAAATAAAATCTTAAAAAAAAATTATGCAAAGTTCATAAAACAATTTGGGTTTTTGTTGTTGTTGTATTCTTTTCCAAGCCTTGTTTTTGTCAAATAACAGATACTCAGAGGACCTAATATCTGTCCAAAAAAAAAAAAAAAAGGACTTTGATTAAAAGCACATCTTCAAAATGAACCCAAAACTAAAAGAACTTTAAGGAGAGGTAGACAAATAAAATTTATTGTCATATTAAGCATTTCTTCAGTAACGGAACCTGTAGAAAAACAGTGGGAATAGAAGAGACTCCACAAAAGGGCTGTTTTTAGGTGCTCACAAGTTTAAGCTCATTACTCCTGATGAAATGAAACACTTCATCATTAGCAAATGATCTTATTTACTCCTGGTAATTAATCCTTTGGTTTGAAATCTTTGTGTGTAATATTAATAAAGGAAACTCCAGCTTTCTCTTGATTTGTGTTAATATGTGCACGAGTTTTCTATTGCTACCTTAACAAATTACCACAAATTTAGCTTTAATGCAACACCCGTCTATTTCACAGTTTCGTGGGTCAGAAGTTCAGACATCCCATGGCTCAGCTGGTTTTTTGCTTTGGGTTTCACCAAGCCCAAGTCAAGGCATCAACCCAACCATGTTCTGTGTAAGGGCCCAGACTAGAGATGAATCTGCTTGTAAGCTCATTTAAACTCTGGCGAAATTTGGTTCTATGTGGTTGGAGGTCCTCTTTTCCATTTCAGTTGGTGAATTGTTCTCACCCTTAGAGGTGCCTCCATTTTTTGGCTTGTGGCTTTTTCCATCTTAAGACAGCAACTGAAAGTTGATTTCTCAGCTTGGAGTCTCTCTGACCACCCCCTCCACATCTCTCCTTTCTCTTCTTCCTACTCTCTTTTCTACTAACAAGGGACTCAGGGAACAACATTGGGCCCGCACTGATATCCATTGTATTTTTCTGTGTTAAAGTCAGCTGACTGACAAATCTCTACAGTAGCACCTAGATCAGTATTTGAATAATTAGAGGGAATCATGGGTGTGGGGGGGATCTGCCTCTCTCAGTATGGTACATTTTATCCTTCCTTTCAAATGACTTGTGACTTCGTATTTAAAGTCACTTATGCCACGTAAATTTATACCTCTGCTTTAGAGGTATAGACTGGGTCTCTTTTGTGTTGACTGTTTTGTAGTCCAGTGGAAATGTCTTTTAATTGAGATGTTTAGATAATTAATATTTACTGTGATTATTGATATGTCTTTGTTTAAATCTATCTTTCTATTTTTTTGGGGCCCATCTGTTCTTACTTCACTCTTCTCGGTTTTCTTTTGAATTAATGATGTGGTTATTTTTACTATTTCATTTTATCTTTGGGGGGAGCTTATTGGCTATAATCCCTTATTTCTGTGTTTATTGATTTTTTTAGGTAGTTGTTAGGAGTTTCATTTGTATTTTACTTATGCCAGACTATGTTCAAATGATGTATATGTTCACTTATAGTGTAAGAAATTTAAAATAATTTATTTCCCTTCATGCCACACTTTGTGCTATTGTTGACATACACTTGACTCAGATATATTATGTAGCCCTCCCTAAAGAATTATTATTTTTAAGACTTAATTAACTTTTAAAGAGTTTTAAGTACATGGTAAAATTTGTATATACAATTTTATATACTGTATCACAGTATCACTTGAGCATGGATTACTTTTGTTCTTTGTGGAATCTTCTTATATTTGGAGACCATTGATTATCTTGAGTCAATGTGTTCATTTTTTTTAAACTGAATTTAATACACCTTTAGACTTTTAAAAAATATTCTCCTTCCTTCACCTTCCTCTTCTAGAATGCTTGAAGATTTTCCATAGTTCATGAGTCTTTTTGTTATTTTCTTTCTGAATTTTTCCCTAAATATATTTTGATTGCTACACCTTCAAGCCTTTAATTTATTTTTGTTTTGGTTTGTTTTTCTGTTAATGTCTAAGTGACTTTTAATCCTGCCCACTTATTCTTTAATCTCAAATATTTTAGTTTTCATCTCTAGAAATTTAATTTTTGTCCTTTCTATCTATAACACTTATACATCTACTTAACTTTCTTAAACATATGGAATACATTCATTTATTTGTCCCCTCTTTCTAACATGTGCTAGATAATTGGACCATTTCAATCAATTGATTTTTCTCTTTATTGCAATTCACATTTTCCTATGTCTTTTGCATGCTTGGTAATTTTTAACTTGATCCATACATATATTTTAAATTATGCATTGCAAATAGAGTTTTGGGTATTTTTTGTCTGCCTATGAAAATTCTTAAGGTTGTCAAAATCTAGCCACTGTACTTCTCTCTTGGACTTTATTTCTTCAACTCTGGGTGTCAGCTGGATTCTGCCTGGGTTCCCCTTCTCTATGGTTTAATCCCTCTTTTTAGGCCTTAAGCTAAGGCTTTTATACAACTGACTTTGTTTCCCATCTTCCAGAGATTGGTGTTCTGCATCGCTCACTTGCCAGCATCTTGAAAACCACTGTGTCCTATATTTTGTCTGTGCATTTTTCTAAGTGGTTAAATTAGATCCCTGTTCTCTTTATCTTGCCTCCTCTTAGTATAATACAATTTTGAAGTTTTCTTTTCCCTTTTGCCTTAAGTTTTAACATGACTAAAATTTATTTTTATTAATGATGTGAGGCAGGAACCTCAGATGATTTTTTCTCATAAGAATAAGCAATCATCAGAGCACGTTATTGATTATTCTAGTCTCATGACACTGGTATCTGACATTTTATGGCCAATTTAAATCCACATTGCTCCTATATTATTTTATTATATTCTTTAAGTAAATTTAAGTGAGGTGTTATCCTAGCAAGCTTATCATCTTTTTCTTTAAAATATTTTATTTATTTATTTGACAGACAGAGATCATCAGAGATAGGCAGAGAGAGAGGAGGAAGCAGGCTCCCCTCTGAGCAGAGAGCCTGATGTAGGGCTCGATCCCAGGACCCTGAGATCATGACCTGAGCTGAAGGCAGAGGCTTTAACCTACTGAGCACCCAGGTGCCCAAAGTTTATCATCTTCTTAAAATAGCTGTGGAAATTAAGGATCATCACAGTTAAGTTACTTGTCCAAGATTATGCTGAATTAAGTGACTGAATTGGGAATATAATTCATACGAATGAGCTCTGACTGAAACATATGTCATATCATTAATCTCAGCATTCCATTCCCCTCATCTGGTTGATGAAGTGGTTTCAGTCTTAATGTAGAACTATTTAAAACTGTGACCAACTCTTAAAAGCAGGAAACACTCCTTTGATCAAGGAAATTTACTTCTAATCCTTCTGTTTATTACATTGTGCTGTATTTTTCTCACTTCTTCATTTACCATTCTCAGTATATTGTATCCCTTCATTGAATGCCATCAAATTATAACTGAATAATTGTGTCAGTTGTAGAACTTATTTCCCTCATATGTTTATGGCTACTGCTTTTAAGTTAATTATTTAAATTGTAATGAGTAGTGAATTAATGTATTTCAAATTTATTTCTAAAGTAAAGGGTTATTAACTGATTTTTAGACATTTATTACATCTATGTATGCTATATGCTAGCATGGCATATAACTGTTTGTTTCTGTATATTCTCATATAGATTAATGGTCAAAGGTATAACAACATATGCAAATAAAAATAAACACCATTGTAATAATATCAAAAATAGTAGCACACCCCTATGTGCCATCTTCTGTGTGACATGTAAATATTAACTCTATATAATTTAATCTTATTGGGTAAATGCTATTTTTCTATTTCAGATAGGTGAATCTCAGAAACATTAATTAGCTTGTCTGATGTCATGCAGCCAAAAAATGCTCTTTTAGAGACTCAAACTCAATCTTTTCTGGCTCTGCAACTCATGCTGTTCTCATTTTTCTGTGCTCAAAGGTCATAGACTGTTATTACAGCTCAACAAAATACAGAGTACCAGTAGGTATAAAACCAAAATAGTAAGGGCAGTTTGTGACACAATTCACTGAAGTCCACAGTAGTTTCCTCTCATAGGGTATGCTAGAGCTAGAGTAAATTATCTTTAAGATAGCATCACCTTTTAACAACTGTTAGAATTTTATTTTTCTACTTCCCTATGCTCTGTATAATAAATGAGTTGGACTAGAAAGATGAGCTCATCTGGAGAAAGGCATACCGATGCATTTCTGACATTATCTCCCAAGAAAATGTTTCCATGTTTCCTTATGCTATCAAAACACACACATACACACACACACACATACACATAAGGATGTGCATTATATTGAGTATCTGTCTTGGTGATTAGATCTTATACATGAAGGAGCAGTGACATAAGATCAGTCCTAAGACCAGGGACACTGAAGAACTACCAGGGAATGCCTAGGACGGGGAAGTGATTGAGAATCCTGCTTATAGGAAGAATCATAGAAGGAACTGGAATATCTGTGTAGATTGTTGACTCATGGGAGACATTAAATACACGTTCAAATCTCTGGCTGTCCTGTGGATAAGAAAATACTCTGTGTTTTTGTCATCCCATAAATCTCACATGAAGAGATTAGAGGGAGTCACTGTTGTGTAGTATGATGAAGTGATGAGCTACACCTGCTCCTTTAGATGGACAAATAGAATCTGGATAACCACAAGCCCTTCACAATCCTCGATCCAGGATTCTTTACTTTTTAAAGGACTGAATATTTAAGTGTTTCAGGTTCCTTTCTAACTCCGGTCTTCTGTGATTTTGTGAAGTTAAGAGATTTGGCAATTTCTTTCCATACTCATCCACAAATGGCAAGATAGGAATGTATCCATAGTCTGGGAGTTGATTGGGTCACCTTTAAATTACATCTTGAGGGTCTCCTAAACTTTCAACACATGAGAAACACACTGGTTCTAAACCACCTGGAAATTAACCCTGGTATTCTTGGAGTGGGTAGGACAGACTTCTATATTAGTTGACTTGGCAAATGTAAGACCAAAGATGTGTGGAGAAAATAGAAGCAGAATTTTGACCTGTAGTCTGAACTTTGAACTGGTCAGAATAGAAACTAATGGCTAGTCGAAGAAGCCCTGAGGCATTCTGGCTTTTGTGAAGGTAATTTTCTTGGAGCCCTTTATTTTGTGGACCTGTCACATGGATTTTTCAGTCTATTGCAGTGTTTCCTTTCTTTAGAATGTTTTCATTGCCTCTCATCATTTACAATTTGGATTTTAGAAGTTCTTACCTTCAAAAGTTTGATGCTTCTGTATCTCTGGGGACTCGGATTCTCTTTATATTTTCTTGATTTTTGTTTTGTTTTTTTCTGGCTACTTTGAGTCAAGACCTCACTCTATAAAATTCCATTACATGGACACCAATCTGGGCTGAGCTTTCTATTGTAGGGGTCATTTGTCACATTCATCCTGAACCTTGTGTGTTAAAGACAAGATAATATACATCAATTTAAGGGTAGATGAAATAAAGTTTACTAAAATTTGAAGTATACCTGGCATTAGAATAAAGTCATATTTTGACTATTTATTGTCTACTCTAATAGTTCTTAACTTCCCTGAAAAACAGGGCAAGCCTTATATTTTGCATTCTCATTTCTTTCTTTCTTTCTTTCTTTTTGATTGTTTGCATTCTTAATACTTTGACTTGAATTTCTCCAGGAGAATTTCAACTTTCTGTCAGTCACTACATCCTCAGATGAATCTTTTTTGTGCTATAAAGGCAAAGTGAAGTGACAAAGAATATCCACTATGGTATAAAGGGGTGACTTATTGAAATAGCTACAAAGGACAGACAATTTTCATTTATGCTTTCTGAACTAATTTACTAAGTATAGAAAAAATAATTTTGTCTATCTAGGTCTGGCTGTCTGTCTACCTATCTATCATCATCTCTCTGTATATATCCTTTCATCAATGAGCAGTAGGAATTGGAGAACTAGATGGATCTTGGAGGACAGTACAGGAGAGAAGAGCAAAGCAGATTCTTGCACTTCACTACTAAATTTGACCTGATACTAAAATTATTCAAGAGGCATTTTGAAACTTTTATGTAGCTTAGTTCAAATTACCAAAATTAGAGGCCAGGAGAGGAGTTGGAATGAATAAAAAGAGAATTTGAATGTGAGCTTTAACATGCATTTGGGATTAGTACCAAAATGAGAATCAGAAACTTAAAACCTTTGTTTTACAAAAATGTTGGCGTAACCATGATCTGACCTGATATGGAAAAATAAATGCTTGGGTGCCTGGTGACTCAGTGGGTTAAGTGTCTGCCTTTGACGCTATCAGGATCCCAGGGTCCTGAGATGGAGTCCTGCATCAGGCTCCCTATTCAGTGGGGAGTCTGCTATTCCCTCTGCCCCTCCCCCTGCTCATGTTCTCTCTTTCTTTGGATCTCTTGCTCTCCCTCAAGTAAAATCTTTTTTTTTTTTTTAAGAAAAATAAACACTATATTCCACAGGTTATATGAGGAAGGGTGAGATTGCAGAAATGTAGAGAATGGCAGATATTCAAGTTCACACATATTAATTGGATGGTGGCTCTGGGTGAAGGATCATTTGCAGCATAAGTACTGATGATAACTGGGATCTCAAAAGATAGATATTTGCCTTTCTAGGTTATAGGGACAAGCCTAAGCCAGGAATTAGTTCTCAGCCCTAATATGAGAAGATACATTCTACGAAAGCAATGATGGACTATGGATGTAATTAAGAGAAAAGACCCGTCCATCCTGTGAAAGGGCAATGCACAGTAGAGGGATAAAGGCAAGATGGACACATTTTCAGTCTTAAGACAACAATAATTTGGGATCCAGCCACTGTGAAATGTACTACCCTTCACATACTGAATGCCTTAGTTATGAATGATTCAAGAGCTGAATGGAGCTTAATCCAAAACACAGATTTCAGTGGAAATAGCTGGAAAAAACAGGATCTGCTAGTAAAGTTCCTGAAATAAGCTTGAACTTTAACTTGTAGATGTGGACTAATAATCCTAGAGCCTATAATACTTAATTTAAGAAATGAGAGTTTTTAGCAAGAAGTAAAAGACCATCTCTAGTCTAAATGTTATATAAAAATCCAGACTGCGTATACAGACCCAGAATAGGACAACAAAAGATTGTTCTTGAATGAAAAATCAAGAAAAACATAAGTGACTGCTCACCGATTCCCTAGTACCTAATATGAAGAGTAATGAATAGATATCATCATACCAAATATATATAATTGTTGTTAGTAGTTATTCTTTATTCTAGAGTTAGTCTTTACTACATATCCAGAGTTAAAAAGCAAATAAAACTTAAATTTTAAGGACAAAAGGAATCTAGATAAAGTTGGTTTCGGAGTTTTCAAGAACTGTTTTAAATAAGTATAAGCAATAATCAAATACATGAAAGTCTGGATGGGCCCATTCTCCCTGTCGTCATTTTCAGAGAAATAGTTTTCATTTTTGGAATACAGGTTTATCCAGAAAAATGACCTTGCAGCAGGCACTGGGGGGAGGGTGTGTAGGAGGTGGGGGAAACAGAAAAGGGCCTTGTTCTCTTAATCCCTTATTTTTGTGACCAAAAATAAATAAGGTCTTTTAATTCTTAGTCTTAGTGGTGTTGTTTGAGAATCTATTATAACTCGTCTCACTGAGTTGTGGGATAGATAATAGGGAGATAGAAACTCTGTCTATAAAATGTTAATGCATAACTTTTGCAGGATCTGGGTTTAGTAGGTACATTAAAAGCCTGTAACAGGCTTACATAGTACATATGTACAGTTCCATATGTAAGTTCCAGAATTGCCAAACCACCTGTGGCTGACTTCTACTGAGCCTGACTTCTAGGTGATATTTTAGACGTTTCTTGCTGGGGCGCCTGTGTGGCTCAGTTGGCGAAGCATCCAACTCTTGATTTTAGCTCAGGTCATGGACTCAGGGCTCTGAGATGGAGCTGCACACTGGGCTTTGTGTTGGGCATGGAGCCTGTTTAAGGTTCTTTCTCTCCCTCTCTGCCCCCCTCTTTAAAGAAAAAATGTTTATTGTTCTTCACTTTCTTATCTCTGCCTTTCTTTATAAAATGTAGGTATGTTTGATTTATTAGTTTTTCCTCTCTAGTCAATGACTTTATCGTGAAAACAGAAAAAAAAAAAAAAGACTAAGAAAGTGCTACTTCCTTCTGACCATTTTAAAACCTTTTGTTAGTTTACCAGAAAACCATGTCAAGTGTCTGTGTTGAAAATGAAGACCCACAAATATCCATGTTTCATCATTTTTGATATTTTGCCAGTGGACAGTTTAGTATCTTATTATGAGCCATAAAATTGCCAGTAATTTTGAGATTAAAAACATGGACATTATAAATTGGATTGCATAAAAACTCACAAAGCCAATGAGTGATAACCTCCCTTTGTGGAAAATTTCTGAGATTAAGTGAGAATGTAGGGCATGAGAGATTCACCAATTAAAACGTTTTTAAGTGTTGAAATTGAAAGAGCTTTTAGAGAATAACTAATGCAATTAATTGCCATTATTCTCACCATTTTTTTAGAATGGTAATAGAATATCAGGAAGGAGTTGCAAACTGAATTCAAAACAGTATGAATTTGACACTTGCTTCCATTATGTGCCAGAGGTTTGACTTTGGACAAATCATTTACCCCTGATTTTCAAATCTCAAATTCGTAGGAGAAAATGAAGCTCAATTTTAAGGCTGTTATGAAGATTATTACTAATTATATTGGTTCTTGGCACAGGGACAGACTGGTTTTCATTATTAGTCATGGAGCTATAACTTGGGTAGTGGTAGTTTAATAACCCCTCATTATATATATAATGTTTATGTTTCTGAAGCTCTTTTCATGTATAATCCCTAATTTATAAAAAGATTCATTAAAAGCATATTAACAACAACTTTCTTGACTGCTTGCTATAGGATAGTCACTGTGATAATAATCTTATATCCATTACTTCATTTTATTCTAAAACATCTTTGGTACAGGCATTATTATTATAATCTCTGATAAAAGGCTTAGAAGAAATTAATAAATTAGTCACTGGAGGCTACTGGCAAGTGACAAGTAAAATTCAACATCTCATTTCTGACATTTCTGAGTTCATAAGAACTGAGCAGTACTACTTGCTTAAAAAGAAAGAAACAAAACAAAACAGATTGATTGAACCAGAATATAAGCCTCATACTGATGACGCTGAATTTAAGTGACTTGAGTAATATTTGCATTTCTTTCTGTGTAATGGAAAGATTTTAAAATATTCAAATATTTTCATAGTGTATAATGACCTCCTGGAATTTAATTTTTAAATTTATTTTTTATTTATTTTCAGCATAACAGTATTCATTATTTTTGCACCACACCCAGTGCTCCATGCAATACGTGCCTTCCCCAATACCCACCACCTGGTACCCCAACCTCCCACCCCCCATCCCTTCAAAACGCTCACATTGTTTTTCAGAGTCCATAGTTTCTCATGGTTTACCTCCCCTTCCAATTTTCCCCAACTCCCTTCTCCTCCTGGAATTTAGAAGCTGTAGAAGAATTGATCATCTTATCTGATCAATTTTTAATATCCTATTCATCATCAGTTTTACCATAATTATATATAGCCTGAGAGATATAGCTGAATGTAAATTTAAGAAATACACATTTGCAAATATTAGGTTAAACTATTTTCTACATGTTTCTTAAATTGTTCTTTTCTAATAAAAATAGATGATTTTCCCCATAATACATGGCTGTGAATAAAGAGGTCCCTTAATTTGAATTTCAGTTTTTAAGCTTGTGATTCACTGAATTGCAACCCACTGACTTTGCATTTTCAGGTATAAAGTGCTGGTTCATAAAAAAGACTATTGCATAAATGATGACATTGCACAATACATATTAAATAGTGATTAAAATGATATATTTATGGCATTTGAATTACCTTCATACACATTTGTGGATATATTTCTTATGACTACTATGACTACTATTTTTTTGCGGTGTTTCATACAATTTTTTGCTAGGAAGAGACCTAAGTGACATCAAAAAAACTGCCTTGCTTTAAAATTCAATTTTTAATATATATTTATTGATTTCCAATATCAATGGGTAGGTTTCTTGGGGAGCAAACTGTCGAGATGGAGATGAGTGTGCAGCAAGTCTATTGGGGTATATTATAGGAATCAGCAGCTGCAGTAGGGAGGGAAAGGCTATTTCTTTTTCTTCGCAGAAAAAGAAGGGCTCTGTGAAGCATTAATGGCAAGGATTCAGGAAGGCCTACATGAACATTAAAGCTAAGAGAGCCAGCCCTGCAGAACTGAGCTGAACTGGGACAAGGTGACAAGCCCTTTATATCTCCCTCAACAAGTCATTGAATGTGGGCTGTCTCTGGAAGGAATCATGCCTTTGTGAGGTGGTTCTCCTCAGTGGATGGAAATTGCCCGAGGGAACAGAGGACCGGTGCTCCGTAAAGTGCCAAAAGCAGGTAGCCCTCAATTATTTGCCAGTTTCCTTGAAAATCAACTCAACTGAAGAGAACGCCTTTGTCCAAGCCATGATACATTCCATTTGGCCTATATCCAATTATCAACTGATGTATAAAAACCTGCCCATTTGCTTATAGATTTGTGTGGAATTGCATATGATCTGATTTATATGCTAATGTCTTAACTCCCCCATATGTCTATATTGGAGATGGGGCATCTAAGGAGGTGGTTAGTGAGGTAAAATGAGTTTACAAGGGCAAAGCCCTGATCTGGTATAACTGGTGTCCTCATAAAAAAAAAAAAAAAAGACAAGACACCAGAGCTGACTCTTTCTCTGCCATATGAGGACAAAGAGAGAAGGTGGACTTTTGCAAGCCAGGAAGATCACTGTCACTAGAACCTGAACCCTGTTAGAACTTTGATCTTTCACTTCTCAAGTCTCCAGAACTTTGAGACAATTCATTTCCACTGTTAAAGCCACCTAGGTTTAATATCTGCTCACAGCCTGAGCAGACTAAGGCACTGTTTCATTCTAATAAGCAGGAGTTCTATTTCCTAGGGAACCCAAATTTTGCTGGTTGGAACTAAGAAGGATATACAGGAGCAGCCACTGGGATGGAATCTGGGGCTGGATCATCTGCCACCCAGCTTGTAAGGAGGACCATGCTGCAAGTGGTAAGTAAAGCACGCGTCACCCTTGGCACAATGCAACAATGTAACTGTTGGATTTTCCCACTGGGGAACGGACATGGCATACCAATGGAAAGAAATCTGTTGACTAGTACGATTGATCAAGGATTTGAACAATGTGGGTGGAATATTACTGCAGTTGCAGTGGAATTGATGACTACTGCTAAGGGAGAAGAGAAGATAATGGAAAGTTGATTGATTAACTGGCAATTTGAAACTAAGTGTTAAACTCTTATGGCTTCCTTCATAACATGTAAAAGGAGTCCTCATCTCCTGCAGTGAGAAGATAGACAAAGCTTGGGGACCAGAACTTAAGAGTAGGTGAGCCCCAAAGAAGCTTCAACTATTAATACAGGCTGTTTTGTTATGCCAAGGTCAAGGAGCTGGTTAAGATGGAAAGGGGTCCTGACATACAGGATGGAAACAGCAGGGGAGATTCCCCAGAAAATAATGTAATCCCAGGTTATTAGGGACCCTCTGAGTCTGCATAAGTGGTGCATGGAGGTTGCAAAAAATATATTATTTACCAAAGCAACATCTCATGATCTGATGGGAGGTCAATATCATCCCTTAGAAGCTCAGTGGTGTTTTTGCTCTGTATGCCAGGGCTGATGGTTGGAGATCCTGCCATAGAATGACTATTGGCAATAGATGTGATGGGAACAGCACAGCAATAGAGGCCTGGGTGTATCACTCACCATCAGAAGATTGGTGGTCACAATGATCACAATGAAGGGCAGAATTACAGGCAGCTGAGTGACCTGACCTTCAAAGTGTCAGAGTTGGGTAATACGACATCCCTAGGAACAAAATAAATGCGCAATCAGGAAGATAGAAGTCAATCTATGCAATCAAAAGAAATTAAGAGCGGAGAGTCCAGAGGCTGAAGGCCATTTTCCCACTGAAAAGTTAGTATTCCTTTCTTAGTGTGAAAATTTGATGGAGCCTTCAGACTCATAATGGATAGATTAAAGACACTAGATCAGCAGTAGGAGAAAGCCTAAACATTGCAAGGATACCTGACATTGCTTCACAGTCCTTGCCTACAGGGAGTACAGCATTTTGCTTTACTTAACTGTACACTAGGTGAAGAGGAGTGCTCCAAACTCATCAGCACTGTTGGACACAGGAAGGAAGCTCAAAATATCATCAGGGTTATACAATTAGAAAGGGAGTATTTTGGGATCAGGTCATAAATTACGTCTTGCCCATGTTTGGCTTATACTGGGTCCATTTGAATTTTAGGTCCAACCTTTAGTCATTTATACGGTCTCCAAGTAGTCATACCTACCTGTTCATTAACATAAACACTAAAGGCATTCCTTAATCTGGGTTTAGAGCTGCGATTTTAGTTAAGGCCAAGGGGAAGCCTCTAATTTCCAGCAAGATAGAAAAATGAAAAACAACCTCACATCTCAGGTTAAATGACAGGGATTAAAGATCAGATGCAAGAGTTGTTTTCTTTCATATCTCCATAAATGTCAGTAATCCCTAGGGATGTGAGGGGAGACAGAACCTGGAGAATAACAGAAGATTCCTGCAGACCCCACCAGGTAGTTAGTAGCTCCAATTACTGCTGCCAAGTCAGAGGCAGCATACTGGCTGGAGAAGATTAATGTGACCTTTGATCCATGAACTACATCCATTGATGTAGCAAATGAGTTCCATCTCTGTCAGAAGATTAAAACCTGCATTCACATGGAACTGGCAGCCTCATACACTTTACGTTTTACTGCAGAGGTCTGCTTAAGCCTCAGGAGTCCTGTCTCAACATAGTCCCAAGAGATCTGGACTATCTGGTAGTTCCTTAAAACAAGAAAAGGGGGCACCTTATCAGTGAGTTCACATATTTGGACCAAATGAGCAAGCAATGGCTAGCGTGTTGGAGGTCTCAGGAAGACATTTGTCCTCTGAAGGGTGAAAGATAAAAGACTTAAGGGCCTCCCACGTAAGTAGAATTTAAGGGAGTTTAGGGGTCCGGGGCACGCCAGAATATCCTCCAAAGGTAAAAGACAACTTGTGCATTAGAGACCCTGTTTCTGGTAAGTTGTTCTGTTTCTGAGGTAGAATATTACATTTCACCTCTGGGAATACTGCTTTGACCTGCCTACTGGGTGACACACAAATTTGCCAACTTTGCAAGGAGCTCAAAGGAGCAGCAGGTTTGGAGCAGATGCACGCTGTGCTAGAAGTAGCCCTCATGCTTGGCCTCCATGATCCAGAAGATGCCATGATGTTACAAGTACCTTTCATGGGAAGGATGCTTTGAATTGTTTATTGCAAGCAGGGATGCCTGCTCCTGATATTTTGGAGCAAGACCGTGACAAGTGCATCAGGGATGATACACGTTTGAAAAATAGCTTTTGGCATGCAGTCAGGTCCATGCTTTCAGTAAGAATTGAACACAAAGTCATCAAATAACCATGCAGATGTAGATGGCCGTCATAAGTAGGGGTTTTGTGAGACCAGCCTAGTCATAAGATCAGGAGATCCCAACCAACAACTAGATAAAATGACACAGCTACTAGATGTCACTTGGCCTGCCTTGACCACCACAATGTTAGTACAATGCACTTATGTAGTAAATGGCCATGGAGGCAGGGATAGAGACTATGCATGAGTCCAAGACTGTGAGCTCCCACAGGACCGATTAGCTCCTGTGTCAGCAAATACCCACACTGCTTGGAGCAGAGAACAAGTTTGGGTCCCCACTGTGGTATTATCTTTCTAAAAGACCAACAGGTTTCCAGCAGGTTACTCATAAAGGGCATTTTCTATCCTAGAAGATCTAGCTTTTTCTATATATTGGGCATGGTTTTGTTTTTCCTATCCTCAGGGACTCAGCACCACTACCTGAGGACTTAAGAGAACTTTTCTTCCAGTTGTATGTGGTATCACATTAATCCAAGGATGCATTTTCTAGCCACAGAGGTGTGGCAGGGAGCCCCTCACTTGGATTCTACTGGTTATATCATAGAGCGTCCTACCTGGAAGCTGCCAGCCTGCTAGAAAGTTTGATAAGGCCATTGAAACCTTGGCTGAAGCACTGGTTTATAATCAAAACTTTATGAGAAGGGGTGATATTTCCCTGGGTACAGTCCATTTTTGGGGTATTTTCCCCCATCTTTTTTGAGTACATAAATATAAAAATATTTTTATATATTTTATATAAATGCATATTATTTATATAAAATATATTTTATGTATTTTTATATATTGTAAAATATGATAAAATCATTTTATAAAATTATATATAAACAATGTGATATTTTGATATAAGAATATGTTGATTCCCACAATTATTAGATAGTATTCAACAATGGTTTTGTGTGTGGTGAGATCTTGAGAGTGTCCTATTTCTGATACTAAGCAAAACATACCTCCATGTCATTGATTTCCTTGGTAATGATATAAGGTGAAGTGAGAGTATCACAGCAGTCTTATTAAGAGTTTCACTTTGGAAAGGGCTTAATTGTTGTAATATAGTTATGATTTTGGAGCTATAAGGCATCTTTGGGATTGTGTGGTATAATCGCAGTATTTTACATAATAGGAGACAGACCCAGAGAAATCAAGGGGATGGTTTCCTCACTTCCAGGGCAGTGTTATTTCCTCTCCTCTGTCTTACTCCAAAAGAAGAAACACAGTGAGCAGCTGCTCACCCTGCTAAGATTATTTTTCTTAAAATTGAGTCTGGCCCCAATCAATCTGGATTTTTGAGTTGTTTTGTGATTGAGCTTTTTTATTGACTTGAAGGAGAAACCCATTGTACTTAGCTGCTACCTTTTATCAGCAACAGCTTATCTTTTTCACCTGCCTGGCTTTCTAAATACCTCATCAATAGTTAATGTCCTTTCCAGATTGCTCCATAAAATAAGTGAGGTTTTATAAGAGAAGTTGTTCAATACACGTCCAAACCAAATGATAGTTTATATCCTTTATGTTTATATGAGTAGGTTTGGTTTTTTTGCAAACACGTTGAGATGACTGCCTCAAATAATTTCCACCCTCCTTACACTTTCAAGACTACCCCTCCCTTCCCTGCCTAGTTGTTTCTTCTCCTGTGGACCAGTAGGTCTGTGAAGGTGGGTGTCTTGGGACTGTGCTACTCTTAGTCGTGAGTAAAGAAATTGCCCACACTGAACAGGATCAGTTATGTTTCTCATCTTAGCCAGGCACTTTGCATGGCATGAATAATTTTACTGAAACTTAAATGCATAAGGATTTAAACAGTCCAGATAACTTTATAGGTGGACAAACCTACAGAGAGTTTAAGAACCTTACAGAGAAATAGGAAGTAAGTTTGGTTCTTTGTGTCTGGAGGGAACACTCATTTATTGAACACTTGCATTGTGTTAGCCTGCTGGTTACTGTCTAAGACAGAAGTAAGTAAAATGTGTGTCACTGTCCTTAAAGAAAGGAATTGCATTCTCTTATTGGAGGCAGAATCTTTCTCTCTCTCTCTCTCTCTTTTTAAGATGTATTTATTTATTTGAGGGTGGGGGAAAAGAAAAGAGAGAAACACAAGCAGACTCCGTGCAGAGTGTGGAGTCCAATGTGGGGCTTGATCTCACCACCCTGAGATCAGACCTGAACTGAAACCAGGAGCTGGTCACTTAACAGACTTTGTGACTCAGGCGCTCTGAGGCAGACTCTTCCCCAGAGTAAAGCCATGTGAAAGAGGAGAACATGGGTTGTATTTTCAGAAACTGATTAAGACAATAGGTAGGATACACATAAGGATTTTAAATGGAAAGTTTCAGAGGTGGTGCCTTATGGGAGCCAAAGTGAGATTTGTAGGAAAGGTTGGTAATCAGCCCATGAGATGCCACTGAGGGAAAATATAATAAGGATTTTTCTTTAAGATTATATTTATTTATTTGACAAAGAGAAAGAGGAAGCACAAGTAGGGGAGCTGCAGGCAGCGGGAGAGGCAGAAGCAGGCTCCCTGCTGAGCAAGGAGCCTGATGTCAGGCTCTGCATTCAGTTTGGAGTCACGAACGATTCTCTCTCCCTCTCCCTGCCTGTCCCACTTATGTGCAATCTCTCCCTACAGTGAATTATTAAATCTCAAAAAAAAAAAAAAAATAGAGAAAGTAGAGGTGAGCAGAATGTCCATTCCTTGACCTGAAAGACCAGGACATTAAATGGGCTGTCCAGTTTTATTTTGTTGGTAGAAAGGACTCAACTCCTTTAAGATACACAAAATCTCATCGATAAAATGTGGGTTTGGATGATCCTTATGATTAATTTCAGCTTTAAACATAGTGTGAGATTATGAGCATTACTCAAGTCTCTTTATGATCTATGTGCATACAAAATGATTTCAGTTTTACTCAATCCCTGAAGTTCCTTAGACCAAAAAAGTTGATACATGTATATAATTCTGTTACTTAATTGTATTTATTGGCTTATAGAGGAAAATTAGGAGATTTGTTGGGGGGGTGTGGGGGAAAGAACTTTAACATATTTATATTTGTGAGAAGCAGCAGAAAATGCTATCTAGTTATTTCCCTGTAACATATATATTCATATTTACTATTTCTTAAATTTACTGTATAAATCTTTAAGATAAAGTTTAGGGAGCTATTTGAAGAGCCCTCAAAAAACAATAACAACAAAGTGATTCATGAGCACTAAAAAATTAGAACAACTGAGGGGTTTTTTTGTTTTTTGTTTTTTTTTTTGTTGTTGTTGTTGTTGTTTTTAAGAAACAATTACATCAAACTTGGGAGCCAAAAACTTCAGTTTTTATGGTTTTATTAAGTTGTAATTATCAAAAATGGAGCTCACAAACAATAAGACATTGAAAATTCTCTCTACAAAAGCCAAGTAGCAAGTTGAATAAATTTAATTTTCTGAGCCCAAATGATATGGAGAATTTAATTTGGAATTCTATAATTGCAGTTTGAAATGTATTGACTTTTAGAAAGAATCTTCTGACAGAACTCTAATCCCTAATACTTAAGCTTATATTCTGTATAGATGCAAAGTGAAATTGAAAAAGCCAATGATTTTTCAACATATAATTTGGTAAGACGTTTAAAATCTCATAGATTACAACTAATTTGACAGGTATTGTTTTATGAAAGTAGATTTCAAAGAAAGATACACAGAATAGAAGTAAAAATATAGTTCTCATGAACACATTAGGAACTAAATATACATTTCTTATAAAGTAATAGATCTCATAATAGCTTCTTTTAATAAGTGCTTTGAACTTACCAGTGATCTCCAAGCACTTACATAAATAATATTTTCTCTATTAGGAGTGTGATCTGGAAAAAGAATAAGCTGAAGGAGGAAAAAAAATATTTTTTCATTTAAGTGCAACTTTCAAGAAGATTGCAGTATTATGAAAAATGCTTACAATACTAAAACCATATAGAATAAAATGTGCCTTGCTCAGTAAGATACCAATAACATGTGATTAATAATGACCAATATGACTGAGAAACTGATTGCAATATGTTGAACATGTTCCAAGACGATTACTCTTCTATTACTACTATGTTCTAAATAATGGAAAGTTGTTTAATTTACTTTATCATGGATACATTTTTATTTAAAATTAGTTTGAGGGGCACCTGGATAGCTCAGTCATTAAGTGTCTGCCTTTGGCTCAGGTCATGATCCCAGGGTCCTGGGAGGAAGCCCCACATCAGGCTTCCTGCCTCGTGGGAAGCCTGCTTCTCCCTCTCCCACTCCCCTTGCTTGTGTTCCTTCTCTTGCTGTGTCTCTCTCTGTCAAATAAATAAAAACTTTAAATAAATAAATGAAATTAGTATGAAAATGTAATTTGAATAGAGCTATATTTATGTTCACCAATAAAATAACACCAATTTATCAATAATTACATATTTTAATTGAGATATAACTGACATAATATGTATATTGGTATATAACATAATGATTTAATAACTATATCATTTTAATTGTTATGACCCTTCTTATTCTCGCAATGTCCTAGTTTTGAGAATAAATTGTCACCCTCTTCTGTTTTGGCATTGAGGAGCTTAACATAGGCAATAGAGAATCACTGGAGAAATGTCTGTGATATTGCTTCACTTTCATACCTAGAGAGATAACTGCAGTCTGTACCTGGAGGAGAATGGAGTCAGACTATGGAGGAATTAGCACAGACAGAGATGTATTGCCTTACACTTCTTAAAAAAATTTTTTTAATGATTTTATTTACATATTTGACAGAGACACAGTGAGAGAGGGAACACAAGCAGGGGGAGTGAGAGAAGTAGAAGCAGGTTCCCTGAAGAGCAGAGAACCTGATGCGGAGCTCAATTTGGGGGTTGATGCAGGGCTCGATCGCAGGACCTCGGGACCATGACCCCAGCTGAAGGCAGACACTTAACGACTGACTCACCCAGGCACCAGTCTTCTTAAAAATTTTGAGAGAAGGGCACATCAAGGAATTCAAACAAAACAAACAAAAAAATTAAAAATATACTTCAGTTAGAGAAGCATCCTAATATATTTTGGGTTTTTTTGCTCTGAAAATTATTAGAGCTATTTTTGAGTCTTTGCACTGAAAAGCATCCAGATGTTTTTTAGTGGATGTTGCAAATAAATCATCATCGGGCAAAGCGAAGTGTTCTACCTCTACTTCACTTTATTCTGAACTTGTAAAGTCAGAGCCTGTTGAATTTTAATTGAACAATTTTAAATCAACCAGGGAATAGCATTTTAAAGGAACATTTTCATAATGGAAAGGATCCTTCGGTAGTGCAAATTACAACTCATAACATGTGTTTTGTTAATTCAGATTTACAAAGTTTTTAACTTGCAGACTCAGTGTGTCCATATTCAGGAATAAATGTCTTTCCACAGTCTGTTTTAAAAAATACTTCAATTTTGCAAGAAAAAGGGAATGAATGTGAATTCATTACTTTACATGGTCTGACAGATAGTATAAAAGGAAGTTTCTCGTGCTAAGGAGGGATGATAATGAATATGGCATCAGATTAGTCCTTGAGTGCTTACAAGGAGGTAGATAAACCTATGCGCCTATGAAAAGCACCATAATATGTTTCGGGTAAGTGCAAAAGCATAGCTAGGAGGAAAGAAAGAAGGAATTAATATTGCCAATTTCATTAATTTCGGATCCAAAAGAGTCTCCTGGAGAACATAAAATATAAATAAGTTTGCCAGATAAAATATAGGAGGCACACTTCAATCTGAAATCCAAATCCAATGACTGATGCTTTAGTTTAGATATGTCCCGTACTACAATGACTGACTTATACTACAAATTTGTTGTTTGGTGTTTGAATTGAACTAGATACATTCTACTTTTATTTGCTCAATCTGTCCATTTTAAATGTAAACCGGGTTGTGGAAAATAAAAACTTCCAAAATTAATAGCTTCATTTTTTAAGCATCTACTATGACATGTGGTAGGCAGTCATATGCATTAAGTCCCATAGCTCTCAGCATCAAGTAGGAATTCTGTTTTAAACTCCATTTTCTGGGGCGCCTGGGTGGCTCAGCGGGTTAAAACCTCTGCCTTCGGCTCAGGACATGATCCCAGGGTCCTGGGATCCAGCCCTGCATCAGGCTCTCTGCTTGGCGGGGAACCTGCTTCCTCCTCTCTCTCTGCCTGTCTCTCTGCCTACTTGTGATCTCTCTCTGTCAAATAAATAAATAAAATCTTTAAAAAAATAAAATAAAATAAACTCCATTTTCTAAATGATGACAAACAGGCTTGGTGAGGTTAGGTAAGCCAAACAGCGCACAACTAGCAAAAGGCTGAACCTGACTCTGAACTGAAGTCTGAGGCAAGATTTGTTATGGATTAAATGAATTTTTAATTAAAAAAAAATCCAGCTCTGTTGAGGTATAATTGACAAATAAAAATTGTATGCGCTTAAGGTGTGCTACCTGATGTTTTGATATGCATATGCATTGTGAAATGATTATCCCATCAAGCTAATTAACATGTCCATCACCTCACTTACCTGCCCTGTGTGTGTGTGTGTGTATGTGTGTAGTTACAGCACTTCAAGATACAGTTTCTTAGCAAATTTCAAGTATACAACATAGTGCTATTAACTATAGTCAGCAAGTTATATGTTAGCTCCTCAACATTTGTTATCTTATAACCCAGTTTACATACTTTGACCAATATCTACCCATTTTCCCTACTCCCCAGACCCTGGTAACTATCAGTTTATTTTCTGATTCTATGAATTTGACTTTTATAGATTCCATGTATCAGTGAGATGATGTCATGTTTGTCTATGTCTGGCTTATTTCACTTAGCACCATTTTTTCTAGGTTTATCCATGTTTCCCAAATGGTAGTATATTCTTTTTAATGCCTGAATAATATTCCTGTGTATGTCTTTACACACACACACCACATTTTCTCTATCCATCAGTCCACTGACAGACACACAGTACTTACGATGCCTCTATAGGTTAATATTGTGAATAATGCTGCAGTGAACACAGGGGTGCTGATGTCTTCTCAAGGCATTGATTGCATTTCCTTTGGGTCTATATCCAGTAGTAGGATTGCTGGGTTGTATGGTAGTTTTATTTTTAATTTTTTGAGGGATCTCCATACTTTTCTCCATAATGGCTCAACCAATTTACATTCTCCCCAGTAGTTTACAGGGGTTCCTTTTTTCCCCCATCCTCACCAACACTTTTTATCTCTTTTCTTTTTGACAATAGCCATCCTAACAAGTGTCATTGGGACTTCATTTGCATTTCTGTGATGATTAATGATGCTGAACGCCTTTTCATGTACCTGTTAGACATTTGTATGTTTTTTGGAAAAATGTCTATTCAGGTTTTTTGATCATTTAATTATTATTTTTACTTTTGAGTTGTATGAATTTTTTTATATATTTTGGGTATTAAAATGTCAGTGTTATCAGATACATGTTTTGCTAATATGTTCTCCCAATACGTAGGTTGCCTTTTCATTTTTGTTCCTCTGGCTAGGGCTGCCAGTACCATTGTATACTGTGAGCTTATCATATGTGGCCTTTTTTATGTTGAGTTGCATCCCTTCTATACCTAATTCACTGAGGACTTTAATGATGGAAGGATGTCAAATTTCATCAATGCTTTTTCTGCATCTATTGAGATGATCACATGATTTTTATCCTTCATTTTTTAAATATGGTGCATTATTTTTATTGATTTGCAGATGTGAAATCATCCTTGCATCCCAAGGATAAAAGCCCACTTGATCATGGTGTATGATCCTTTCCGTTTGTCATTGTATTTGTTTGATAACATGTTGTTGAGAATTTTTGCATCTATTCCATCAGGGATGTTGGCATGTAGTTTTTCTTTTAAAGTGTCTTTATCTGGCTTTGGAACAGGGGGAATACTGATCTTGTGGAAAAAAAAAAAAAAAAAAACGGGGGGTGGGTTGCTCCCTCTTCAATTTTTTGAAAGCCTTTGAGAAGGATTGACGTTAATTCTTCTTTAAATATTTGGTAGAATACACCAGCGAAACCATTTGGTTTTGGAATTTTCTTTGTTGGGAGGGTTTTTCTTACTGTTTCTATTGTCTTACTCATTACTGGTTTGTTCAGATTTTCTATTTCTTCATTATTCAATGCTGTTGACAGTTTGCATGTCACATATTTGTGAATTTTTCACTTTTTCTTATGTTTTGATTTCTAGTTTTATACTATTGTGGTCAGAAGGGATGATCTATATGATTTAAATCTTCTCAGATTTGTTAAGACTTGTTTTGTGGCTCACCATATGATCTATCTTAGAGAATATTCCATGTGCGCTTGAGAAGAATGTGTGTTCTGTTTTTGGTAGCAGTATTCTGTATATGCCCATTAGGTTCATTTGGTCTAAAATTTTAAAATGTAATTCAGGTCCAGTGTTCCATTATTTTATTTATTTTATTTTTTTTTTGTAGGCAGGACAATGTTGGAGGGACGTCTGGATAGCCTACCCATTAATGGACTTGTGGTATTAAAGTCCCTACTCTTATTGTACTGTTGTTGATTTCCACTTCAAGTTTTATTTGGTTTGTATAGTTAGGTGCTCCAATGTTGGATGCCTATATGTTTATATATATTTTTTTATTTTTCCATGATTGTATCTCTTTACCTTTATATAGTAGCCTTCTTTGTCTCTTATGCCCATTTTGACTGAGTCTATTTGCCTGATATAAGTAATTTTTTGGCTGCCATTTACAGGGAAGCTATTCTCCATCCCTTTATTTTCACCCTCTATGTGTCTTTAAAGCTAATGTGGAGAGTCTCTTAAGGTAGCATATTGTAGGGATTTTGTTTTGTTTTTTTAATTGAATAGCTTAATTGATTTATGCTTGAAGTCATTAATAGCTAAGGGCTTACAATTGCCATTCTATTAATTATTTTTTCCACTGCATTTCTTCTTCTCCTATTGTCTTCCTTTGTGATTCATTTTTGAAGTGGTATACTTCAGTATCCCATTATCTTTTGTGTATCTATAGAGTTCTTTATTTTGTCTTCTTTGTAGTTACAACAAAGCTTACATAAAACATCTTATAATAAATAGTCTGTTTTAAGCTGATAAGAACCTGCCTCCAATTACACATAACTCTGCATTTCTGCTTCTCCTCCACTTGTATTTTTTGCTATTGACATCACACTTGACATCTTTTTATATTTTTGCATCCCTTAACAAGTTATTTTAACTACTTTTAATGGTATTGTATTTTAACTTTTGTATGAGACACAAGTGATAGACTCCTTACCATTAGGGTATTAGATTTCTCTGACTTTGACTTCTATATTTATCTCTACCAGTGAGTTTATGCTTTTGCATGTTTTTATGTTTTGGTGTCTGTTCATTTCAAGTTGGAGAAATTCCTTTAGCATTTCTGGTAAGGTGATGAACTCTCCAGTGGTAAACTCCCTTAGATTTTGTATGGGAATGCATTCATCCTTCCATTTCTGAAGGACGGTCTTGCCAGGCATAACATTCTTGGTGGAAACTCCCCCCACCCCCAATGCTTTGAATATATTTTCCCACTCCCTCTTGGCTTATAAAGATTTTGCTAAGAAATAACACTGAAAGCATCACAAATGGGAGTCTCTTTTACATGACAGGTCATTTTTGTTGCCGCTGTTGTTGCTTCTTTCAAAATTCTCTTTTGTCTTTAATTTTTAACATTTTTATTGTAAGGTATATTGTGGTCATCTTTTGGGGGGGTTGATGTTGCTTAAAGTCCTTTGAGTTTCAGGTACCTGGATGTCTACATCTTTCCCAAGATTTGGTAATTTTTCAGCTATTAGTTCTTTAAATAATGTTTCTTCGCCCTTTTCTTTCTCTTCTTCTGGGAATCACTTTTCTTTCTCTTCTCCTTCTGGGAATTCCTGATGTGAATGTTTGTTCCCTTGAAAAATTATTCCATAATTCACAAGTAATTCACAAAAACTTTCTTCACTCCTTTTTATTCTTTTTTGTTCCTCTGACTAATTTTAAATGATCTTTCTTCAGGTTTTCTAGTTATTCTGCCTAATTGAGTCTGCTGTTCAAGCACTTTATTGAATTTTTTCAGTTATTTTATTGCATTCTTCAGTTCTAGGATTTCTGTTTGGTTCTTTTTATGGTTTGTATTTTCTTATAAAAATTCTCCTTTTACAATTATCATATGATCTTACTGATATGAGGAATTTGAGAAACAAAACAGAGGATCACAGGGGAAGGGAGGGAGAAATGAAACAAGATGAAGCCAGAGAGGGAGACAAACCATAAGAGATTTTTTTTGTAAGGTTTTATTTATTTATTTGACATACAGAGATCATAAGCAGACAGAGAGGCAGGCAGAGAGAGAGGGGAAGCAGAGAGCCCGATGTGTGGGGCTCCATGTAGGGCTTGATGTGGGGTTCGATCCCAGGACCCTTAGACCGTGGAGCTGGAGCTGGAGGCAGAGGCTTAACCCAACGAGCCACCCAGGGACCCCAACCATAAGAGATTCTTAATCTCAGGAAACAAACTGAGGGTTGCTGGAGTGGAGGGGGTTGGGAGGGATGGGGTGGCTGGGTGATGGACGCTGGGGAGGCTATGTGCTATGATGAGTGCTATAAAATGTGTAAGACTGATGAATCACAGACATGTACCCCTGAAATAAATAATACACTATATGTTAATTTAAAAAATTTCCCTTTTGTTCATGCATTTTTCCCTAACTTTGTCTACGTGTTTATATGTGTTCTCCTGCATTTCATGGAGCTCCTTTAAGTTGGTTATTTTGCAGTCCTTCTCTATAATTCGTAGATCCCCACATCAGTTCCTGGAACTTTGTTTGATTCTTTTCTTGGTGTCATATTTGCCTTATTCTTTGTGATCTATTTATACTTCTGTTTGTGCCTGTGCATATGATCGAGCAAACCTATTTCAGTTTTTTACAGACCAGTTTTGGCAAGTACAAACTTTCTTTGGTCAGTTCCTAGACAAATGAGATGATCTCTGGAATCACAGTTGTGCTGGGTTGGAGCTGGGTCGTGAGGCTGTTGCTGGGTTACATTTAGGCCTGCTGTTGGGGAGCCTGTTACCAGGGGTGTAGGCAAGCATGATTCCTGTCTAGCTGTTGGGCAGAAAGTACTGACCTTGTTTAGTAGGGTGGTATACTGAGACAAGGTTCCACAGTTGAGTCTTAGGCCTGGCCCCAGGTTCATGGATAGGTGTGACTCCCACTAAGCTCTTGAAAGACTCCTGCCAGGTCACTGGATATATCCCTGGCTGGGCAGAAGTAGCCCTAGTATATGGCTGGCAGAGGCTGGAACTGAATCCCAGGTCTGCTCTAGGTCGACGATCTAAACTGAAGATACTTCCTGTCAGGTCCCGGGTCAGCTGGGAATAATTTCTCACTATGGCTGGGAAGGGCTGGAGCTGAATTACAGGGTTGTTTCAGGATCTGCTGTCAGTCCCATTTTGGTAAACTTACCATTAGGAGCATGGATGACTGTGTCTTCTGGTGGCTCTGTGTGTGGGCAGAACTGCTCATGGACTCCAGGCGAAAGGCATTGGAGCTGAGTCACAGAGTCATTTCAGGTTCTGCTAACAGACTAAGTTTGGTTGGCGTGACACCAGGGGCACTGAATGCTCATCTCCTGAAGAGGTCCTGGGCTTCCAGAACTGCTTAATGAACTGCAGTTGAGAGAGGCTAAGGTCAAGTATGGGGCTATTTAAGGATCTTTGAGGATACTTTTTGGGTGTATCTCCTACTGGGACACTGAGCCACCTGTACTACTTGTGGACTGTGACTCATAGGTGCCAGAGTCCAGTTATGGGGCCATTGTAGAATCTACAATCAAGTTGAGTTTGCAGACCTGCCTCCAGGGGCTCCTGGAGCACAGCCAGGAGGGGCCAGGGGGAGCTAAGGACCAGATCATAGTCCACTTTAAAGTCCACAGCTGGGATTGAAGTCTGTGTGCCTAGTACCAACTCACTCACAGGTGTGACTCCTCCCAGGTCCCTTGATGCCTGCTGCTGCTGGTGGACAAAGGACAGTTGGGACTATAGCCAGGTTCATGGGTATAGAGCTGTTTCCGGGTCTGTGCTGGGACTACTTGCAATGAGTCAGACATGTGGGCACGAGACTGCCTTCTCAAAACAGTCCTGGTAAGTTTTGGACTCTGTCAGGGTTTCATAATATCCTACTTGAATCCTAAAGCTCCTTCAAAGGTATTTTTGCCTGTGGATAGCTGCCAAATTATTGCTGATGGGGGATAAAAGTAGGGAACTTCCTATTTGGACATCCTGATGAAGCAAGGTTGAAGGAAAATGATTTATAGTAAATAAAACAACTAGATATTTTAAACTCATAAAGAAAAAAACCTCTTAGAATGAGTCCTATCTATGATTCATATATATATATATATATATATATAGTAAAATTTCAATTTATAAGCATGTTTTTATATATTTATAAACTTATAACATCAGAACCCAAATATTTTCATCTATTTAAGAGATCATTTTAAAGATGTTTTTCTGCAGAATCATTTGGAATGAATACTACCAGATATTTAGGACAGAATGAATCTGCGTTCTTCTCAAATATATCTGGAAATATAAAGTAATCTTTTCAAATATATCTGGAAGTATAAAGTAATCCTTAAATTTGGTGACATCAAAAGAGGAGGAATATCTTCATAAATGAAAACTGAACAATGTCCTAATTGCATGCCTGTCACACATAGAGAGCTATTTGTTTATTCTAGCTAATAGAATCTATTTACCAAATTCTAATAGTCTATGTTGAAACATATAAATAATGCAAATCAAATGAAAATATGAATTACAGGAGGTTATTAACTAATAAAAATGAATCCATTCCCATCATAAAAAATGTCTATCAGTAGGATACAAGGGCAGGATACCTGGATCGTTATGCAAATGGAACCAGGGAACTTTGAAATAATTTAACTTTTAAAAAACTTGCTCCATCTAGAATTTCATCTTTGGTCCTCACTGAGGGACACTGCTAGCTTCTATGGTGTCTTTAGAAGAAAGATGAAAAAATATGCAATCTTGCAATCTTCTTTTTTCCCATTCATCAGTAAGTGGTAACAATTTTAGTGGGGTATTTTCAGACACAGACACACTCCTGCCAAAAAAATCCCAGGGAAACACTTGACAAGAGACCCATGGATTGGATGAAGGGTCCCCTTCCAGAAAGCATCTTCCAGAAGCCACCACTTACACAATTGCATGGGCTGTCCAGGACTCGCTGGGTCTAAAGCTTCCATTGATAAGCCCTTCTCTATTATCATGGAAGCAGATAAAGAGGATGGGTAGCAATGTATAAGTACAGAAGGATAGCATTAGCTTACAAAAAACTCCACACTCAGAAAGGCATACTTAGAGGCACACAGGCACACACCACGCAAATTGTGATTTGGCATCAATAAAAGTCGATTTTCATATAGCAATTTTCAAGTGACAGGAGAGACAGAATTGACAGGAAGACAGGCTAGCAAAGCAAAGGTTACAGTATTGGAAATGAGAGATGATTAGCACACAGAGGAGCATTTTAGCAGGAGAGAGATAGAGAAAGGTTGAACAGCACTGAATCTCTTTTACTATGATTGCTTTCTTGAAATCCTCTTAACCCAGAGCTAAGTGGATTGTGAAATGATCCCCTGCTGGTCACCAGAATCATATTCCACTGGTACTACCTATACCACTGAAAACAGGGGTACTTAGGATTCAGACTTGCAGATGAATGGGAGAAAAGAGAAGATTGCATCTAGAAAGAACTTATGAATATTTCAGAAAATAGTCACCAAGAATTTACCCTGTGACTTAAAAACTTTTATTTATCAACTAAAAATCTTTTCAGTCTAATTTACGAAATGGAATTAGCATACACAAGTAAGGTTCTATAAATTTCAAATGATTTTTTGACATGGTTATTATATGAAATTAAGAATAGTAAAGCAAGACCTTCATGGAAAGCAAAAGAGAACTATTTAGCATTACCAGAAATGACAAGCTTCTTAATTTAAAACAAACAAACAAAAAAACATAATTTATTTTCCTCCTTCCTGTGTTAAGTCTCTTTTCTCTAATACTGTCTTCTGTCGAAATAAAATGTTCCTAGGAACAAATGACAGTGCAGTCAATAAAATTCGTGGGAGGAGGAAGTCAGAGTGGGGATCAAGGTTCTCAGACAGGACTGAGAGGGAAAGTAGCCCTGAAAAAGGTGTTCTGACAGTCAGGCGTGTTCATCATTTGTCCTGCTGGAATGAAACCAATCAGCAGAAGTTAATTCCTTCTTGATCCCTAGGCAAAGGTTTCATTGTGCCTCTTACAACCACACTACCATGCAAAAGAGAAGGGTGCTCACCTTCTCTAGTGACCTTTGGAAGAGAAACTTGATGAATGCGCACCTGAAGCTGACAGGGATAAATCAACCAGTCCCTGACTTCATTAATAGTACATTCTTTTGTCTCTTAATGGCTCATAATTGCCCGTTGAGAAGAATGAATGGAATAATTTTGGCAATATACAAATTTAGAATGCAACTTCCTGAAGTTAACTGCTTTATAAAAAATGATGACAAATTGATTTTAGAAAAAGAAAGGCCTAATGAGAGTGTAGGCAAGTCTCTTGCATTCAGTTCAATACAGCTCCACAAATACTGAATGGCAACTGTTTTCAGGGTACAGCAGCTTCAACTTCCTTGCCCCCATGGACAATTCTCCATGGACGTGGGGTTACAAATCATGGATGTGAGAAACCGTCATATCTGAAAACCAATTTCAATGCTGAGGTTTACTCCCTAGGATAAAGGTCAGTCAGGTACCTCCAGTCAGTGTCCTGAAATGGAAGAAACCCAGTATGTACTCTCCAATATCCAAGAGTACATTCTCCAAACTTGAGGGCAAATAAATCATTACTTTTTTGCTCTGGGCTGTTTAAATACCAAATATTGGGAATCAAGAGGTTAGTAGTATAGATTGCGTTAGACATGTAATTGGAAGGGAGCAATATGGTGTAGCATCTCTCTCAAATGTAACAAACACCAGGGTGTCTTACAGGTCAGTGAGATAATTTGTATTGAGAAATATGGTCTCCTCCTCCTTAAACATAATTTTAAAGGTCTTCAGCGTTCATTATTGTTTTCGTGGAAGACTTGTGTCCCTAAGAATCTGAAGAGGACTGTTCTAAATTGGGTGTTGTCCACGATGGCCCCAATATCTGACAAAATGTGTCCAGTCTGATGGGCAGTACTTTCCCGAGGAAGGGAAATGAATTCATTTATCCATGTATTAATATAAACAACACACACAACATGAGCCAGGCATCAAAAAAAGAACATTGGGGAGAATCAGGATATGACCTGAGTCTTGCCTTCAAAGGACATTAATTCATTTCATTGAGGGGAAAGGCAACAAGTTGATTATTACAGTAGTAACCCAGAAACATAGCAGGCTACTTCAGGAATACAGAGGAGACCTCTCTACATTAGACTTGCTGGGCCTATTTTGAGCCATAAAAGATGAACAAGAGTTACCTACTTGAATGTAAAGTGAAGAACAATTCAGAGACTGGAGGGCATGGTGTGTGGACTTATCAACCCCATTGGTCCTGCTGGCATGCTTGAAAGGGCTCCTCTTAGGCATATCCAACCTCATTGCTCCAACGCAGAATTTACCAACTAGTGTTTTTGCCCCATCAGTTTCTCCCTCAGCAGTGCTTCCAAAATGTGGTTGGGGTGTCAGTCTATAAACTATAAATGAATAGTGATGAAAAGACAAATCAATAATGTTTAAGGTTTCAATAAACATTTGCATTGCTTAGATATTCAAGAAGCTGCTGAGTGGCCTTGAATTAGGCCACTTGAATATCCTAATTCTCCTTGAATTAGCATATTGACAAAAATTATCCATATGCTATTGTCATGGGTCGAACTGTGTTCCCATCCCCACAACCTCCCCCCCCCCAAAAAAAAAAGATCCGTCGGTTCCTTACCTCAGTATCCGTACCTACATCTTTGCAGGTGTAATTCAATTAAAATAAAGTTATTAGGCTGGGCCCTACTTCAGTGTGACTATGCCCTTATAATAAGAGGTATCATTGAGCACAGCTGGACACAGAATGCCATCTGAGGGCAGACCCACGTAGGGAGAACGGGGCTACAAAAGACAAGGGAGAATTCCCCTCCACAGCTCTAAGAGATAATGGCCCTGCCAACACCTTAATTTTGGACTTCTAAGCCTCTGTAATTGTAAGACAGTAAAGGAGACTAATAGAGCTATGAATTGAAAAGTAAAAATATAATCACCTGTCCTTTCTCACAAATATTTGAGAAGTTTGGTCATAGAGCAGAGGAAAAATTAAATCAGTGGTGGTAGAGACAGAGGCCATAAATAACTCAAAGATAAGCGGAGTCTAAAGAAAATTAACAAAAGCAGCAGAATCAGACAGTCATTAGAACTGAACTTCTCCAGGGCGCCTGGGTGGCTCAGTGGGTTAAGCCGCTGCCTTCGGCTCAGGTCATGATCTCAGGGTCCTGGGATCGAGTCCCACATCGGGCTCTCTGCTCAGCAGGGAGCCTGCTTCCTCCTCTCTCTCTCTCTCTGCCTGCCTCTCTGCCTACTTGTGATCTCTCTCTGTCAAATAAATAAATAAAATATTAAAAAAAAAAAGGTAAGTAAGAAATTGCTACTAGGAAAATTGTTAAAAAAAAAAAAAAAAAAGAACTGAACTTCTCCAGCAAGGGGGACAAAGCACAGAAGATGACAATCTACCTGGGACTGTATTTTTTTTGTTGTTGTTGTTTTAATTGTTTTTTACTTATTTAAAATTTCTTTTCAGTGTTCCAGAATTCATTGTTTATGCACCACACCCAGTGCTCCATGTAATACGTGCCCTCCATAATACCACCCCCTGGCTTCCCCAACCTCCCACTCCCTGCTCCTCCAAAACCCTCAGATTGTTTATCATAGTCTATAGTCTCTCATGGTTCATCTCCCCCTCTGATTTCCCCCAACTCCCTTCTCTTCTCCATCTCCCAGTGTCCTCTGTGTTATTCCTTATGCTCCACAAATAAGCGAAACCATATGATAATTGACTGTCTATGCTTGACTTATTTCATTCAGCATAATATTTTCCAGTCCTGTCCATGGGACTTGATTATCAATGAGAAAGGTGTTACCATACCTCTACTGGCTCCTGGCCCCATACATTTCTAAATGTAACTTAATTTTATCCAGGACATCTTGGTATTCTCAGAAACATTTGGGATGCCTGGGTGGTTCAGTCACTTAAGCATCTGCCTTCAGCTAAGGTCATGGTCCCAGGGTCCTGGGATCAAGTCCCATATTGGACTCCTTGCTTAGTGAGGAGCCTGGTTCTCCCTGTGCTTGCCGTTCCCCCATCTTGAGTTCTGTCTCTCTTAAAAATAAAATCTTTAAAAAAATGTTTGGGAGAGGAATACATGAAACATACAAATTGTTATAAAAGTAGTTATATTGTAGGGGATAAAAAAGGTCACAGATCTTACTACTAGGCATCATACACTATTACAACCCCTTATAGATATTCTCACTGATGTCCACAGTGATAAATTATGTTAATTGTCTCATTTCGGAACGGGAGGGGTGCTTGGATAGCTCTGTTAGTTAAGATATGACTCTTGATTTTGGCTCAGGTCATGACCTCAGGGTCCTGGGATCAAGCCCTACATGGGCCTCCACAGGGAGTCTGCTTGAAGAGTCCCCATTTCCCTGTACCCCTCCCCCTGGTCACTCACAAGAAGCTTCTGCTAAAAAATTTTAAATAATAATAATAAAACAAAATAATAAAATAAAATAAATAAAAATAAATTAAAAATAATTAAAAACAAAAACAAAGGAGAGTGGATGAGTAACTTCCTCGAGATAAACAATAAGGTCATGGAAGAGCAAAGTTCCAAACCCAGATTTCTCTGGTCACTTCCCCAGAAAAGTTGAGTGAAGCATTTTTTATCTACTGGAGAGACTTCAGAATATGTGTTTGTATCTTTGCATACATATAGATCATTATTAGGGACTCAATAAATGCATGGAATACTAAGAGAGAACTTTCTTCTATCAATTCTGAGTAGCACTCCATTTCTTTTTCTTTTTTTTTTTTTAAATTAATATATAATGCATTATTTGCCCCAGGGGTACAGGTCTATGAATCACCAGCCTTACACAATTCACAGGACTCACCATAGCACATACCCTCCTCAATGTCCATCACCCAGCCACCCTATCCCTCCCCCGCTACCCCCAGCAACCCTCAGTTTGTTTCCTGAGGTTAAGAGTCTCTTAGGGACCTAACACTCCATTTTTAACCTCACTTTATATATGGAGAAGTAAACTCTGGTTATTTCAACGTTTTTAGAACTTAAAGAATTTAAACACAAGAATCCGCCAGGCAATCCTTTTCCACAGCCCCAGTTTTCTTCTCAGTAGCAGGGTCGGTCCGATAGTGAAGGTGCAAAAGTGGACTCTTCTCCGGAGGTCCCGCCTTGTGGAATGCGGTAGTTTCCCCATCGGTTATTCTTCTGTTGGTATCTTCAGGCATATGCTTTCAAGTAGTTTGATGATGCCTAGGTGAAAGGACATGGGTGCAGTATGGACATTTTCTCTCAAATTGATAAATTCTAATTTAATTACATTCCACATTATTTCCTCTGTGAGAAGGCACTGTTTTCTCGTAGCAACTGGGGCACACCCAGAGGCTCTCAGCTATTTGGAAGGAGAGACCACAGTGTAGAGACTCATCATCCTCAGATAATATAAGTCCAAAATCTAGCGACTGAGACTGAGTTTGGAGATTCTGTATAGTAAAGGACCTTCTTAGAAAATCAAAATAGTAGAGTACTTGTAGGCCCCAATGATAGAATTCCTAGGTTCAAATCCTGGGTATATTTGCCACCCGATATAATCTGGGGATAGTCAGTTAACCAATCTGTATCTTAATTTTATTATCTGTAAAATGGGGACGGTGTCTTCCTCACTGGATAAGGCAGTGTTGGCATATAGTGTTGGCATATAGTTCATGTTTTATAAATATTTGCTAATATTAGGAGCAGCTCTCAGGTATGAGTAGGAACTGGTATTTGTAAAACAATTTTATAATTCATAGTAAAAATGAAAGAAAACCCTCTACCTGTCCGGCAGTGTGTTTTTCTTAGTCATGACTTCTCTAAATATTTGTATTTCTTACCTACTCAACACTGCCGACCTCGGACAACTGAAGCAGCTCAGTGTGTGGGAGTTTGCTTAAAAGTAGAGCTGCATCTTCCATGTGTTCAGTGTATCTCTTATCTTTACAAACACATTTTCTACTGTACCTTTGCGATGTTTTCCTTGACTTGTGCCTGCTGTGCCAACAGAGTGGTACGTATTTTAAGAACTGGGAGTCAGAAGATCCAAGTTCTGCTTGTATCGTCCACATTTCCGTCGCCAATGTAATTCCATCCTCATGTTTCCTTGTGTGGAAATCGGACTGACAAATCCCTCCCCGCTTATTTCAGAGAGTTTTTATTAAGACAGAAGTGAAATTACTTTGAAAAATGTACAATAATAAATAGAGTAGATAAACCTAGAGAATCTATTTATTTAGTCATAAAGGCCAAAAGAATGCAGCTTTGCTATAAATAAAATGGTGTGTATAAAAATTGTGTGGTTTGTGCTCACTTTGGCAGCACATGTACTAAAAATTGTGTGGTTTGAGTAAAACAGAATGAATTTTAAAATGTATCTTAAAGGACTCAATGCAGTGTGTGCCATTTGGAGCATCTCTCTACGCTAGCTAGCATATTACCATTGTATTTTGATTAAGATAGGGTACAGAAAGAATTTTTTATGGAGTCATTTCTTTATGAACAAATGTACAATGAGCGGTCAGATCTCTAGTAGCATGTTTATCAAACAGTTAACAAATCCAAAGAGTCTGCTTTCTGCAAGGCAACATAAGGAAACAAAGTAGAAGAAAGGAGCTATACCATGAGAAAAAGATGAGATCACAAGCACAGAGCAAGTTTCTTAGCATTCATCTTATAGATCCTAAAAATAATACTAAGGCATAGGTATTATTCCAGTTCTACAGACAAAGAAGAGAAATAAGAGAAGTCTGACAACTTGCTGAGAGCCACAGAGCTAATTCTAAGAAGAGGCTGGATTCAAATCCAGGTTTCTAGAGGCAAATCCAACAGCTAGTGCATCCCTTGGCATGGGGCCGTGTGTCATGGACTCTTCCTTCCAGTTGAAGAGTGATCATAAAAAAATTAACCTCAATAGTGCTATTGATGTCAAAGCAACGAAGTACTTGAAAGACTGTAAGGGCTTTGGAAATAGTAAAACTATGTAAGAAAAATGAGATATTTTTAAGGATAAGGGCAATGATAGGCAAGAAAGCTTGGAGGAATGGACAAACATTCCAGCAGTGATGGGGTTTAAAAATACAGCGTGAAATTCGGGTAAGATAACCAAAAACTGGTGGAGATTTCAAACATTCCCCACAGGATTTAGAGGCATAGAAATGAGAAAGATCAGAGTGCTTAACTTGATGGCTTACTTGAAGACATATTATGTGAGGTTTAATTGAAAATTGCAGGCAGAACTATGACAGTAAGTTTGCTTTTATGCCTTTTCTCTGTATAGAGATTTTGAATCAGCAAAAGCAAGACATCATACACTTGTATCAACATATCAGAGTTTTCCCATCTAAAACCCTGTTTTTCTGCCTCAGTGAGTAAGCAGCTGGAGCCTGAAATGGGAAAGATACACTTATTTCTCATGCAACATACTATAATGACGGGACGCTCTTAATAGTCCAACCAGAAAGGTCACTGGAGTTATTCAAGTCACCCTTTCAGAGACCACTTTATATAAATTTGGAAAATTGAATGCAGGCTTCAACCCTAATAAATATACTATGTGTTTGACCCTGAATAAGGCACTTAGTAGCCCATAGTCTAAATCTGGCCCTTTTATTTTATTTATTTATTTATTTTTTATTTATTTTTTATTTTGCAAGTGAATTTTTTTTTTCCTCACTTGCAGGAACACATTCAGTTTCATAGTATTTATTGCTATTTTTATGCTGTGGCAACAGAATTGAGTAGTTCTTATAGATATGGCATCACCTGCAAAACCTATAGTGTTTGCTTTCTGGATTTTTATAGAAAAGGTTTGCCAACCTCTGATCTATAGCACATAACCTATTTATTCCTTACAATAACACCGTAGCATAGGTACTGTTAGTATTCACGTTTTACACATGAGGAACCTGAAGCACAGAGATGTTTTGTAACATGGGCACGGTTGCAAAGCTATGAAGTACAGGAGTTCATATTCAAGTGACTACAGCACTGAAATTAAGATATTCTGTTGTCCTATGCATGAAAACACATTGCAAAGCAGGAAAGATTCATGAATCAGCTCTTGAAAGTTAATTGTTGAAGCCATATACAAGAGTTCCCAAACTCTAGCTTTTCCACTTTGGCTCTTGTGACTCTGTGCCAAATGCTTAAACTGAATCTCTGTTACCTTATCTGTACATCTGGGTAATTATACTCACCTTGCAAAATTTTGCTGTGAAAATTAGAGTCAATGCAAGACACCGCATAAAGAAAGCATGGTACCTTGTGAGTGGTAAGGTAAGGCTTCTACTGACTTATTAACCTTTGTTTTCACAATATTGGCCTCCATTACAATATTTAATGATATTTAAACCAATATTTAGTTTTATATCCTTGCCTACCTTCCTTCTTTCTTTGCTAAACCATGAGCCTCTCAGAGAGAAGAGATATGGCTTATTTTTTTCTGTGCCCCCAGATTTTTGCAGTTTGGTGCAAGAGTGCTGGTAAATATTCATTGACTAGATGACCAATTTCTAGAGCTCTAAGGTGGTAGATCTTGTCATGCTCATTCCTTGCTGGGCCACATTAGAGAGGAAAAAATATTCTTTTTCCAGTTTAATATTTTTAGGATATAGAGAATGATGCTTCATTTGTTGGTTCTGCATTCTGACTAGGCCTGGGATTCATTGTTTCATTGGGTAGTCTGCTTATTAAGGCCATTTTTATCCTTCTTGGTAGAATTAATTAGGTAATCAAGATGAAACAGGTGTCAATTATTGGATTCAGACATTCCATACTATTTCTTCAAGATACTTCTAAATCACCCAGGGATGTACAACCCATCAGAATGCCTAATTTGCCAAACCCTGATTCTTCTCACTGAGGAAGAAAATGAACATATGCTAAAGGTCTTTGGGCAGGGCTGTAGTCCTTCCCCTGTGAAAATTTCCCAAGATGGTGTCTCCTCTATCACCACAGGCTGCTTAATTCACTTCAGAGTGATTACTTTCTCTTATGCCCTGAGGCCTTGGACCAATATGTATTTTCTGGTCCACAGAGCATCTGTCAGTGCTAGCAAGGGCTCCTTATGCAGGTCTCAGCCATGCTTCCATCTGTGAAATGGGAGTCGCGATTCACCCCTCACAGATTTATTAGGAAGGTGAATTCAAAGTACAAATGCAAGGCAACTGGGAAGGTGCCTGAAAATTATAGTTCATAGTAGATGATGATTCCTTTTCATAGCTTTTTTTTTTTAACCAAGGATGAGCTTTGAGAATGAATTCATTACTTATATAGCATATCCTTTCCAAGGAAGCCAGACTAATGACAAAACAGACCAGACTGAAAAAAAGCCACTTAGATTTCACATAATACAGCTGATGTGTGTATGTGTATGTAGGTAAGTGTGTGCTTGTGTGTGTGTGTGTGCATGCAATTATATGCATATTAATTTCTGTCATTCATATCTTTCTCAGATTAGGCTGCTTTTATGCAAATCCTCACTCTAATTAGCTCGATGATCTCAGTTGCTATAAAGGAAAATTTTGTAATTGCTCTGTAATTGTTATCCCTTAGACTATTGATATATTTAAAGTTTTGCTGACCTGGGGCACCTGGGGGGCTCAGTTGATTAAGTGTCCAAATCCTGATTTTGGCTCACGCCATGATCTTAGGGATGTGAGGCTGAGGCCCCTGTTGGGCTCTGCACTCAGCAGGGAGTCTGCTTGAGATTCTCTCCCTCTTCCTCTGCCCCCAACCCTGCTCGTGCTTTCTTTCTAAAAATAGATAAATATCTTTAAAAAATTAAAAAAAATAAAGTATTACTGACTCTTTTAAGCTGAGATACTTTTTTTCTTTTCTTTTCTTTTCTGATTGTTTCCATCCTTTTAAATCTCCTTTCCAAACATTTCAAAATGTTTATTTGTACCTTATATCAGTCAAGAACTATGGAGATAGAAAAACTGTTGTATAGTTCTTAACCTCAAGAGAAATAAAAGTCACCTCAAGTACATGTGGACAATAGCAGGAAAAGAAATGTATAGATAAAGGAAAAAATGAATCATGATATAGACTGTTTAGTAGAGAAAACAATGATCTTTTTTTTTTCATGAAGTAAAGAAAAGGCCATAATAGCATAGAGGAAACAATTAAGTAATTTTTGTCTGGCAGAATTTGGGAAAGTTTCAAAATTCAAAGACTTTTAATCTGAGGCTTAAAAGTTGAAAATTCTTTTCTCAAGTTTACAAACTTGAAGATGGAAGTTTGAGCTGAGGGGAAAAAAAATATGCAAGATCTAAAATGTGTGAGAAATACCTTTATGCTTTTGAACAAGTATCTTATTTTTTTGTTTTGTTTTGTTTTGGTTTTGGTTTTGTTTTTTGGTTTTTTTTTGCTATAAAATATATACTGGAACTTAAGTGGCAAGAGTTAGTATTAATTAGGCAGATAGTGCATATTTGTCAAACCAAAGAATTTAAGGCTTGATCCTGCTAAGGGAGAGTTGTTTAATAACTTTAGTCAGTGTTATGATATGATTATATTTGAATGATCAAAAGATTATTTCAACGACAGGAAATTTGGTAACAGGTATTTGGAAGATTTGTGAATATAAATATATGGTGATTGTTATTGAGTTTTTTTGCAAAAGAGTCAATGGCATCCAGAGGGAGCTAATGGTAAAGGGCCAAGGAGTGTATATATACCTCTAATGCCAGAGTTTTGTCTGTGAGTGTTTTTAATGAGCCAATATTAATAGAACCTGTTGTCTGGTTAGATGCTGGGAATAATGAAATATGAAAATAAAATATAAGGCAAATAAAACTACTTCCTGACTTCCTTAAAACATCTCAAATCTCTTACTACATTATGCTGCACTTGTGAGGGCATTCATCCTATTTTCTATCTCTAAGCGAAGCAGAGTGCCTAGAATGTATTAGTTAATCAATGAATAGTTGCTGAATGAATCAGTGGTGAAATTTAGAGATCTGAATAGTAGAGGACAGAAAGTAGATTCACGGAAGCTAGATAGAGGTCAGTTTTGGAAATATACGACATGTCTGTGGCTCCATGCTTTATACTTCCAGCACGGAATTTTATGCCCAAATGAAGAGCTCCTGAGTGAGCAGGACATGGAACCATGAGGTCATTAACATTAAGTGGTGATTTAAGACACCGGTATAAAGGAGATCATTTCAGGAGAGAAATGCTGCTCTCCCTCTTCTTTTTGTAGTCAGATGCTGTTCCACTAACCTGTCTTTTACCCTTCCAATTCTTCTTTCCTTCTGTACCTCTTTCTACTTTGCTTTTTACCCAAGGACTTCATTGATCTAGAGTAGACCACTGTTTCAATGGAGTAGAGCACTCCAAATACCCTTTCGGTGATAATTGGTCTTTTTAAGCCCACCCTCTACTGAAATGCTTTATCAAGTGAAAAGTCAACATTCTGCATCCTGTTTATTATGAGTACAAAGATCCTCTCCACTTCAGGAATAAATAAAATGACTTCCATTGATTTTTTAAATTTCTTTTTTTTAAAAAAAAAAAGATTTTATTTACTTGACAGGGGAAAAGGGAGCACAAGCAGTGGGAAAGGGAGAAGCAGATTCCCCACTGAGCAAGGAGCCCAAATTGGGGACTGCGGGATTATGACCTGAACCGAAGGCAGATGATGAACTGACTGAATTACCCAGGCGCCCCTATTTTCTTATTATTATTTTCACTTGAGTATAGCTTACACACAATGTTACATTAGTTTCAGGTCTACAACATAGTGATTTGACAAGTTTGTACATTACACCTTGTTCACCACTGGTGTAGCTACCATCTATCCCCATATAATGCTATTACGGTATCATTGACTACATTCCTTCTATGTGTCTTTCATTCCCATAACTGATGACCTGTATCTCCCACTCCCCTTAACTTCCTTAATCTTAACTCTTCTGTTGTGTAGGACCATGCATGCATGGCAACTTTTTTAGAAATAAGGTTGTGATGATTTACAGTGAAATTTCTGCAGCATCAACACATCTAATTAAAGCCAAAATTAAAGCTTCATGCAATTATTTCTGATATACTTCTTTCTGGCCAAAGGTAGTGAAAAATTATACTAATCACTTCTTTTTTTTAAAACCAATCACTTCTTGTAGTACTTTAAGAACACATTCATTGTTCATCTTTTCATTCAATGAGTGTTTAATATTGTTAGTTTTATGAGCCATGATAATCCTATTCTAACTGAGTCAGTTAGACTGCTCCACCCAATTTAAAACCCCATTTATTCGTAGGACTCATAATTGTGAAATCAATGAAAATTACACTGAAATAATTAAAATGGAAATAGAATATTTAGCATCTTCATAGTACTGCACAAACATTTATTCCTTTTGATCCTGAGCTTTAAAATAATACCCTGAGTATTATGAAGAGCATTGCTTCCTGTTGTAGGTAACTTTGGTAATATAGTTAAAGCATTTGTCCAATTCATACAGTTAGTAAATACTGGACCTTAAATCTGAATAAACTCAAGTTCCATTTTCTGTTCTTTTTATTCATCATGCAACCCCTTAGCAGAGACAACTTGTCTATTGGAAATTCTCACAGATGATTATTAACTGGAAATGCCATTTGACTCCTCTGATAATATTTAATCACAAATTTAAATTCATGACTTATTTTACTATGTTAATATTCCTAAAACTTTTGATGAATGTGTCTAACTTCATTGCATTGATGTAATTTGACATGAAGTACATACTGGAGTTCTAAAATCAGCAAAGTGCAGCAGAATTTCAGTGAGAAATTGCAGAAAGAGTGAGAGGACTTGCCATGAACGTGCGACACTAAGCATGTCCGGTGCAAACAAGAAAAGACCCTCAGGATTGGCCTAAGGAGAGAATAATTCATCTGAAAATCTGTCCTGCTTTCAAAGAAAAATACAGAAGAGCTCAGGAGAGAGAGAATTTGGGAGCCCACTGCCTAGTTCTTTCACCTTTCATTCAAATTCTATTAATGTCAAGTCTAACTTCTGAAAGTTGATTTAATGATAATATTTTCCTGCAAGACAAGTGGCTGGTAAACTTGGTTTTAAATAACTCATGTACTTCCAAAGAGTAGATACTGAACTTTTATGTCCTGCACTTGGAGTAAGACAGTCATGCCCCGTTTTTATAGCAGGTATAGGAGGACCACAGCATCTGGAAATTGGTAGATATTAAAAATACTCAATGAATTGATGTCATACTGTTACGTTTTTGGAGCAACCACTTTCCCATTCTACTCCTTACACGCACATTTGTTTTCAAACACAGTATGACCCAGTCTAATGAATGAAAGCCAGAACACAGAACACAGCTCAGCCTTATCCAAAAGTTCATATCCAAATTAGCTAAATAAACAATCCTTATATGGCATTGAAAATGCCCAATGTAGGTGTACAGAGAAATCAGGGAGCGTCCGTAAACAAGTACACCTCATGTCAACCTGGCAAAATGGATGTGATGAGGACTAAGGAGAATTTATGAACATTCTTGGGCTCTTTTAATGTTATGAATGATCACATGAGTTTTTCAAAAAGAATATTACTTTCGAGAAAGATAAGCACTATTGATAACAGAAAAACCCTACTCTTAATGGCTTACTCCAGAAAGAAATAAGAATGGCTAAAAATTGACAGCCCAGAAGAGGGAAATGAAACCCAGAGAGAAACTGTTGGCGATGATGGACTTCATCCATTTAGAGTGTACTTTCCTTATCTGCAGTATGTTGTTCAGAGCTATTTCTGATCTGTTTTTCTGTAAGCAATGATTTTGTTGAGATTAGCAATTCTTTGTTTTTAGAATGGGGATACTTCAGGACATAGAAAGATCCACTCTGGTAGAATAACATTCATGGTAAGTATTGGAAGTAAGATCCTGTGAAGTAAAGACTTTAACCTGGCCCCCAAAGCGATTTGGCTTTTGCCCTTGCCTCCCAAGAAGTAATCTTTGTTTGCCTGGGAGCTTTGTTGTACACAGTAAAAGTGTGATTTAGAGTTGGGGCTGGATATGCCAGAAAGACCAACAATAAAATTTAGGTTGGAGGCTTTGAGTAATGAAGTATTAGTCGATCTAGAAACTGAGATTAACCACACCGACGTCCAATCAAGCATGCCTACATAATGAAGCCTCAGTAAAAATTCTGAAATCGAGGCTCAGCTGATCTTCCCTGGTTGTCAGAGTTCTGCCTTGAACACATCAGTCAGGAGACTAGCAGGAGATGATGATGGAAGTTCTGTTTTTGGTACTTCTGGACTCTGCTTCATGCCTCTCTTTTTTTTTTGGCTGAACGTGATCTGTATTGTTCTCTTATAATAAATTGTAACTGTGAGTATTATAGCTTTCAATCAGTTCTATGAGTCCTTGGAGTGAATTATCAGACCCAAGAGTAGTTTGAGGAAACTTTTGAACTTGCAGTTGGTTTCAGAAGGGAGGGTGTTCTTCCATGAACTTCTGTGGTCTCTCTGAACTTTGTAGCTGGCCAGTTCTCACTGTCAGCCTAAACTTTTGCAGGACCATGATAGAAAGAGCCATCTTTGAATTTATTCCTATGCAAATCAGTAATTTCTTAACACCTATTATCTGGAAGGTCCAGTAAGTACTATAGGTTATGGGTGATATGCAGGAGAATAAAAATTAATACTGGTGTCTTAGGATCTCAAAATTCAGTGAAAGAGTTAAGCATACACTGCAAGTGTAACGAAAGACTTGCTGCAGCACGATGTGTTGCGGAGAGACAACCAGAGAAGAGAAAAGCAGCCCCTGACAACAGAGAGCTAGTTTGGCACAGACCTTGGTGTTTCTAGAATCCGGCCTTAATTTTTCTTCTGTTGTATACGGATAGTTTCATAGAACAGTAATGTCAGACAAGACCACGCTGTGCTATGATGAGAAGACCAAAGTGAGATGATTCTATAATCATTTCTGAACAAGGACAAAAGCAGGAACACTGTTCAAAACCTCCAAATGGTCAAACATCCTTTTTCATGGCTACTGTGAGCAATTACTGCTCTTTGTTGGTTAATGATTATAGCTTTATGTTTGTTTCATTCCTCCTGCCTCTAAGATTAATAAAGGCGCATAAGCAAAAAATAACCTGATTCCAGAATATACCCATTAAAGAGCAAAAGTCTTCTTTCTGAAACCCTCCCTCGAATCTAACACTTACATTTAACTTTCTTTTTTTTTAATATTTTATTTATTTATTTGACAGACAGAGATCACAAGTAGGCAGAGAGGCAGGCAGAGAGGCAGGAGGAAGCAGGCTCCCTGCCGAGTAGAGAGCCCAATGTGGGGCTCGATCCCAGGACCCTGAGACCATGACCTGAGCCAAAGGCAGAGGCTTAACCCACTGAGCCACCTAGGTGGCTTTTTAACTTTATTTTACTGAGAAGCCCACTCTTCCAGTGGAGCACTCTCCACTCCATTATCAAAAGTCAATAAACCCAACTTTATTGGACTATAGCTGTGTTCCTGGCAGTCTTCAATGGGCCACAACAAAGCTGTGGTATGAGTATGGTTTTTATAGGAAAGAGATAGCAGTCGGAACAGTGACTCTCCGTTTTAACAATACTGCAGTTGCTATAGTACTTGCTGTTCCTGAATAAGGGGACTTGGCAAAGCCTGCACAGCTGCTCAGTGACTGAACCAAGATTACAGTTATGAGAACTTCTGTTTTCCAGAGCAGTGCTCTGTGGATTACACCATTCTGTTTATTTATTTGCCTAACTCTTTAGACAACACAGTTGAGAACTAGAATAAAATTTAAGACAAGTTAAGATGCTATAATGTTCAGTAAATGAACTGACTAAATGACTAAAATGAAATAAAAAAAAACTCTAAGACTTGCTGATTATGAAGTAGAAATTTAAGACTATTGATATTCTTAAATCAGAATGTTGAACCTGGAAAGACAGTTTCTATGTCTCTATGTTAGCCCTGTTTCAAACTACATAGTTACTTTTTCATACTGACCCAGACCACGCAATTTTATGCTTCCCATAATTGAAGATTTATATTCGTGCTTGTCACATGTAGTTCTATTAATATATTAAGTGGAAAAGGGGGGGGTCAGTAATCAAATAAATCAAAGAAATGCTAGGTCCTTTAAGAGAGTATTTCTCAAGGACGCCTGGGTGGCTCAGTTGGTTGGGCAGCTGCCTTCGGCTCAGGTCATGATCCCAGCGTCCTGGGATCGAGTCCCACATCGGGCTCCTTGATTGGCGGGGAGCCTGCTTCTCCCTCTCCCTCTGCCTGCCATTCTGTCTGCCTGTGCTCGCTCTCTCTCCCTCTTTCTCTCTGACAAATAAATAAATAAAATCTTAAAAAAAAAGAGAGAGAGAATATTTCTCAGAGCCTTTAGTGTATCAATGTCTATCATGAATATCGAGGACAAGAATAGAACGGATTCTTTCAGAAAGTATCTGACAATTGTTCCTGTACCTCCTTTCCCTGACAGGAGGCTTGCTGTGAGATTGGTAGTGTCCAGAACAAAATTTGAAACATAGTGACCAATTTATTTCCTTAATTATTTTCCCTCTCACAAATATTTACAGAACTGTTTGTGATACTTGGCTTTTGGCGGGAACTGGGGGAAGGCAATAGGTAGATGTGCAATAATTCCCAATCTAATTGGGCTAAAGACATGAAAAAATGTCATATATTTTCTTAGTATACATACTTACTATATGGGTGAAAGGGGAAACACTGACATTTTCCCTATCATATTTGTTATCATTTTTCTGCATAGCAGAACATCTTTTGATATTTTTCTTCAAGGAAGTTTCAGTTTTATTTACGTCAGAACACTCATAATAGTAATAATTATTATAATAGTAACAGTTTGAGGGATCACTGTGTGCATGACACTGCAATGCAATTTGCATATAGTGTCTGGTTACTTCACAAAACCCTTTAGGATATAGGTTCTACAGGAAAGAAATCCGAGCATTCGAAATTAAATTTTGCTATAAACTATGGTTTATAAACAAAAGAACTAAAAACTCTCAGCCTTAAAACCTGTGTTCTTAATCTACAATCATGATTCTGGAAATATATGATTCATTCAACTCTACTTTCCCATAAAAACTCACCCTTAATCATTCAGATCTCATCATTCAATTCAAGATTTAGAAGACAATGGGCATCAGAGATCAGGTAGCACCAAGATGGAAGATATCGTAAGTTGTAATTCTTCTTTGCTGTCAAAGTTATGAGGGAAAAAATCATTTCCCCATATTTGCATTCTTTTAGATCCTAAGTAAATCTAATTATTTAATAGCAAAAATATCTCTTTTGAAGTCTAGAAACATTTTATAAAATTTGAATGCTGCTCCATTAATTTGCATGCCACATTAATTTGGAATATTTTAATCAATAATTTTAAAGAAAAATGGATTGCTTGCAATTGGGCAATATTGTAAATCACTGAAAGCTGTAATAAATGGCAAAGACCTAATAGGTCACTGAAATGAACTGAACAGTGCAGTCAGATGAGAAAGAAAAGTTAGAAAGGGAGATAATAGCTCTTCACTATCTTGAATTTCATTAAACTGAAAAATAAGCATTAGGCAATAGCCTCATTTAGTATCGCTCTCTCTGGGTTTCACTACTAATGTGGCCAGGGTACTTAAAAAAATGGGAATATGATGAAGTTCAAGGTCCACAAAAGTAGAGACAAAAAATGAAACTTCCTTTTCAATCTTGTTCCTGTTAGTAACTTAATATGAGCAAACTGGTAAACCTCGGGTCATGAGTAGTAGCTCTTAGGGCAAAGGGAAGAGTTTTTGTAGTTTGGGTTTTTTTTTTTTTGTTTTTTTTTGTTTTTTTTTTGTTTTGTTTTTGTTTTTGTTTTTGTTTTTTGTCACTATTTGACCCCAGATTTCCTCCAGGATTCTCTAGGATTCACAGGAAAACTTTAAAGAAGAATACTGTGATAAACCAGTCAGGCAAGAGACATAGGTAGTAGTAGTAATAGTGAGAAGTAGTAGGATTCTGAATATGTTTTGAAGTTAGAGCTGACAAGACCTTTTGATGCTTTTAGTAAGAGGGAAAAATACATTATGATGACCACAATAGATTTAACTTGAGCAACGGGTAGGATGGACTTGGTCTTTTCCTGAGATGGGGAAAAATTTGATAAACACAGGTTTGAAGTGTGAGGGAAGGAATTAAGAATTTTGTTTGGAATAGAGTCCCTTTGAAAGGTCTTTTAGATATCCAAATAGAAGTGTTCAGTAAGCAGTGCACATGCATGTTTTGAAGGACACACTTCGAGATTATGTATAAATCAAAATAGTCCTTGTGTATATTTAGTCCCATGATAAGACACTTAGAACTTAACTGAATGAATCACGTAGAACTTAATTGAACCAAACACATTAAATGAGTATGCTAATTATAATAAGATTATGAGAATGCAAAAATTATAAAAAGGGGGGTTGATACAAAAAGTGTAGGATGAAATAAAACAGTAAGAGCTTTTAGAGTCAAGGTGTGTTTTTCTGTTTGTCTGTTTTCTGTAATGTAACAACTTACAGATTTAACACCAACAAGGATACCTTCCTTGGATCCCTACAGTTTTTCCCTAACTAACCCCCACTCCCATTTGTTTTTGCCCAATTCTAATATAACCCATACGGAATGAAAACAATACTTTAAAATGGGCGGTGGCGTGGGGGTGGGAAGCTGATCATGTCTCTTCCAGCCCAACACTTCAACACACTACTCTGGGTCATATTTTCGACGGCTCTTCTATCAGCCAAAATCTTTTCCGCAGTGAAAAGTTCCTTCATCTGTTCCCTGCCTTCTGACCACTGTCACTCAGTACATCTCCCTACCTCTCTGCTCCTTTTAACTCTGCATTCATTGGCCTTCTGGCATTCCTTCAGTGCTTCAAGGACCAACATCCCTTCTCAAGGACCTTGAACCCAAGGTCTTCTATGTGCTTCTCCTTCATGCTTCATCCTACTGTTAACTTTCACATCCTTCAAATCTTCTCTCAGAGTATTTCCCTCCCTCTATACTCTAAATTAATGTCCACCCTTCAGGTACAAAACCTGTTCTCACTCTGTACTTTTATAGATCTTATGGAGATTGACTAAACAATGACTTATGACATAATCTGCATAAATACCACTTACCCTGTGGGATGGTCAGGTCCTATAAGGGTGGGGTATTTATATAATGCACTCTTTTAGGTCTAACAATAAGTGAATGGTAGCATTCAATATATATGCAAGAAAAGAAGAAACTCTTGTTTCAGTATAACACCAAGAACTGATGAAAGAGAGATTTTAGAAGTAAGATACAGGTGGAGAGCTCCCAAATGTCTTAGTCTGAGAGCGGCAATGGAAATATGTATGGAGGGGTCACTTCATTACCTTGATTCAACTCACACGGAGAACGATACTGGTTCTTACAGAGAATGAACAGTGATAAAAATCACCTTGTGTTTCGATGCTTCTGCTGGTTCTAATTTAGTCATGGTTTGAAGGTTTGGGGAAACATGTATATTTAATTACTTTTATTAAAGCTGCTTCATTAGGTACGCTTTAGGGGGTGGGGAGAGAAAATTCATGGAAATGGTGCGGTGCAAAGATCACAGATTTCAGAGTAAGGTTTTGTTCCCATCAGGATCAATAGTTTGTTGGTATTGGAATACCCGTATTTAGATTATCATAAGTTTGGCTTTTCTTACCTGCAAAATGAAGAAGATAGACTTTAACCAGATCTCTCAAATTCTTTTAAAATTAAAATCCCATTATTTTGTTTTTAGCTCTAGTTCAGTCAACCCTTAACATCCAGCATTTCATGTGTTACTGCCATTCTTTCCAGTAGTTAATCTGTACTTGTAGTTACCTTTAGTCTTTTTTTTTGTCATGATCTGAATAAAAGTGTCTAAATTAAGGAATATAAAACAATCTGTTAATAATCTTGTGTAAGTATAAAAAAAAGTTCACAGGTACGGCTTGATGGATAGAATGATTAGTGAATTAAATTAAAAAGGAATTGAAGGAATTTTCATTAAAATTACATTAATATCTATGAATGTGAATCTATTGCATAAATACTTATTAATATTGCTACCTATTTAAAAAGGAAATGAATATGACTAAATTAGATTAAATTAATAATCCAAAGACAGTTTAATAATTTTGAGTTTTGTTAAGAGTGAAACAAATAGAGATATAAGAAATGTAGATAAGACATAAGAAATTATGGGAAGACTTAGGAAATTTTATAGATTGTCAAAGCAAAACTTGCACTAGATAAAGTTAAAAAGACAAATTGACTTTATTCAGGGCTATGGCAACAGAGGAGAAAGCCCAGAATGCAGTCTTATCTCAACTCAGCTGGAGCAAAGGGTCAGGGGGAAATTTTAAGATGTGGGGTGAGGGGGATCAAAGGTCACCTTTCTTTGCTTATTGGTGTCACTCAAAGGAAAAGTAAACTTTTTCATATTTTCATGATAGGATATTGTAAGGTTGTTAGGCTCCAACTCTACCACAGAACCTGGGAGATAGAGACAGAGGTGCTATTTCCTTTGAGGACTTTTTTTTTTTTTTTTTTAAGAGAGAGAGAGGGTGGGGAAGAAGGAAAGAAAGAGAGAGAATCTTAAGTGAGCCCCATGCCCAGTGCAGAGCCCAACATGGGACTTGATCTCACAACCCTGAGATCATGACCTGAGCCGAAATCAGGAATCGGATGCTTAACCAGTTGAACCCCCCAAGTACCCCTTGATGACTACATTTTAAAGAAATGGCTCTCAGGCCTTTGAGAAGGACAGACCTAAGGTCACAAAACTGACAAGAACATTTTTAAAGATTTATATCTCCAAAGGACAGAGGATTTTCAATCCCAAGTTTTCTGAAATAAATAACCTAAGAAAAGGGAGAAAGCGGAATCTCTGTGCTTAGAGCAAGTAGATTCTGTAGGAGCAGGGGTGAGAAAAGGGAGGTCAGTGGCTAAGAGGTATAGAGGAGCTGCAGGTTTAAAATTAATTGAACTGAGGAAAACTCAAGGGCATTCTGGTTAGGATTTGTGACTGAAAAGACTGTGGACAAGGGATTGTTTTATTTCACATAAGACGATGTGATAAAATGTGTCAGTGCCAATAGTGTGGTGGATTCAGGAAATAGAGAAACCACTGCGTTCTCCTGGGTATTGAAAATGTTAATCATTTTAAGGTGCCACTCAGTGCATAGAGAAGGCAACATTTTTGAAGACTTCTATCAAAATGGGATTTTAAAGGGATAGGTAGACACCACTGAAAGCTAAGTGTTGACAAAAGGAATAGTTTTGCAGATCGTATCCTGATGACAAGAAAACTCACAGAATCCTGCAATCTGGAAAACATTCTCTAAAGTTAATGATATTAACTGGGTGAAATATAGGAATAACTAGATATTGACCCATCATCCATCTATCTTCCTTCAGAAATTTATCTTTCTCCTAATTTCAGAATTGATAATCTCTCAAAAATCTTCAGAAAGGAAACATTCCTTCTTTCTTAGTCACTGACTACCAACTACATCTTACCAGGTTTGCATAGCTATCAGCTTCCCCTTCCTTTACTAAAAGGTTTATCAAAGTGGGCTACGTTTTTTTTATAATCTAAGTAGATGCTGGGATGAACCAATCAAAGTACCATTTCAAGACTGAGACACACATTCTCTCAGTTTCTGGGGAGGTTAACTGGCTGACCCCTGTCAGCTGTCAGCTGGAACCTGCTTTGGGGAGCTGTTGCTCCCTAATATACCACCTCACCCAAGACTGAGTTGCTTCCTGGGGGCATACTAACCCTACCAACTGGTCCCTTATGGAGAAGGATGGGACTATAAGGATGGGACTATAAGCTGAGCACTACTTGCTCAGCTGTGGCCTTTTTTGCAAATGCATTTCAGTTCAGCTTCTCTCTCTGATCCCACTTTTTTTTTTTCAGTGAACAGATCCCCAAAACACAAATCTCAACCTGAGTTTGCTACCCAGGGAACCCAACCCATGGTAGTTAGTTCCAGAATGTGTGAGGAAGCAAACTCTAGAAGGGCATTTTAGAGTTGGATCACTCCCTGGCAGGTTTGCAGTGGGGACTCCTTAACCACTGGTAGGAAGATTGGATAGTCCTGCCATTCTGCAGCTCTGCATTTGTTAACATCTTTACCAGAAGTGATCTGGCCCATGGAATATCTGGGGTTTTTGAGAGATTAAGAGAAAGGGTTAATTAAGACGGAAGTGGAATCTGATGGCTGTGACTGAGTTCCATTAATGCACTGCAGGAAGAAAGGCTAAACTAAGAATGCTTATTCAACAGTTGATGGCAAAGTGAGGAAGTCAAAGGATCTCCCTAGCAGAACATAAACAGACTAGATCTCAAATCAGAGAGCAGGAAAAGCTGAAGATGAGGTCCAAACCTTAATTAAACCAATAGCAGAGTTCCACAGAAGGTGCATTCTTGGTCATAACTAAGTCCATAAAGTCAGGTTTAGGGTGCTCAATGGGAAGGAGTGGATCTGAGACTTGAAACTGGGATACCTAAAGAGTTCAAAATCTGAAATCTCTCTAGATTCTTTAGCCCTGCAAGAGTGGCCCATTTCTTTCTGGTAGGAGCTAACACGTAGCCATCTCATGAAGATGATGTAGAGACCAACACAATACAAGGCAACGTATGACCCCATTGTTATCTTTTCTGGCGACCAGATCACAGACCATGATCAAGTCACAGCATCATCTGACAAAGTTCTTCTAAGTCTACTACAGAAAGAAAGGAACTCTATTACAAGGATCTGTAGGACCTAGACAAATTGTAATTACAAACTTGGAACAGGGCTCATTCCTGAGGATGTTGGGTCTAGAATTTTCTTCACTTGGTAATAAAATGTAAAAAATTTGTCTGACTATAGAACAATCTGTAATACCCAAAATAGAGAGTTGTCCAGCTCATGTATTTAGGCATTTAGTTCTATAAGAAATAAAAGAAACATCTATGAACCTCTCCTAATCTCTTTCAATGGTAAGCTCTCTATAGGATTGGGCAGTGAACTTCACATAAAGTTTTTTTTTTCATATATAAATTGATCTCAAATCTATTTACATAGGTCTTATTACCAAGTATTTATAAGAAAAAAATCCTTATGGTAACTAAGAATTTGCACAGATAATGTCAGTGTTAACGCCCCTCACAAATCATTTTAGTAAAGTTATTTTTTATATCTCTCAGTCATTGTTATGCAGAAAATTTTGACATGACAGTGATTTTGAAATATATGTTGTTACAGCTATAGAAATGACAAAGACAGGTAAGGCCTTAGGGAGGGTAATCAGAAATATGACTTTCCCCCTGCTAATCCAGACATGAGCTAGGCTCTGAGGGACTATCCATGCCACACATTGTCAGTGTTTACTCACTTAGAAACTAGAAAGCCAGTTGATTTACAGTTGGAGATGCACCTAGCGAAGGAAACAAAACCTCATCATGTCATTTCTGGCCAAAACCACCCATTGCTTTCCACTAGCCTTAGGGAAGAATCCACACTTCTTGGCTTGTCACGTGGGCTACTGTATAGTCAGCTTCCTGTCACCACTGTAAAGCATTTTTCACAGTCTCTCCTCACCTCCCCCACACAGCCTCAACAAATGATGTGGTAAGAACAAGCCACACTCTCTCATCTTCCTGATTTTTCAAATGTTCCTTTGCACCTCCTCAAGTCCGTGCCCTCGATTCATTCCTCTGTCCACTGGGGTCCCCCCTCCAACATACACATTTGGTTCAGTCATCTTGTGATTATTTTCCACTCGGATGGTCTCTCTTTTTGGAAACCTGCCCCATGGGAGTTCCCCTTCTGATGGGCAACAAACTGAAAGCATTAAAATGGGTATGTTCAAGGTCGATAGTTAAACATATCTCTTTTTCTGACTCTAATGATGTTCCATCAAGGTGTTTTGACCATGCTTAATAAATGGTAATAAACCCTTATTTGTCAGGTCCCCTTTCTGTTAGTCATCATCAAAGAACCTCATGCAAAGAGAGCCTAATCCAGCTGAATCACAAGAAGAAGGGAGGTTTCTCAGGACTCTGTGGAGCAGAGCATGGTTATCTTCAAGAGGGCCTGACAATTCATCCTTTGGGATGGACTGTGCTTCCCTATAGGACCTTGTTTTTTCTTTTTTCTTTTTTTTTTTCCATTTTGTGGGGATTTGATCAGTTTTATTTTCAGAGGGTAACTTTGTTTCAATATTCTAAAAGTGACTTTATCATTTCTACATTCCCTGACTAATTAGATGTGTATATATGATTTTTTTTCATCCTTACACAGGCACCATGATATGGCAAGAGAGCAGAGGCAGTGAGCGTCTGTTCCATGTGTACATGATGAGGGTGTTGTCTATAGAGAATTTGAAAGAAATAATAAAAGCAACTTGCTTACAATAGTGTTACATGCAAACCGTGGCATACTGACTTTGCTAAGTGCAAATTTTAACTGCAAAAATATTTTACTGAACTGGAATAATACCTTTTAAATAGAAAATGAGGGTTTTTTTTTAAAGTAACTGCATATTTGAAAACTTACAGAAAAGGTCAGTAGAAATTGTATTGTTATTATCATGACAGACAAATATATACCTTTTTTTGAAAAATTAATATATGTTAAGTCTCAATTTATTAGTTTTCCCCTTTGTTTCCTGTAATATGTATTTTACAGATTAACTTTATATTTTCTGGAATGGTTACTGAAATTTATTTTCTTAATATATAATAAAGGATCAAAAAATGACCCACCCAAGCATGAAATGTGCTAGGTATATCACAGCACAGATGGGGTATTGAAAAACTACAGCATATGTATATTCATTCATTCACTCATTTACTCACTGTGCACCAAATATATTCCAAGCACTCTGCTAGGTCCTGCAGATATAAGGTAAGTAAGTAATCTTAGAAATTTTTAATATGAGAGTAGAAGAGAGACAAAAAATCCAGTAATTAAAACACTGAGCAGAAATGTTTGTTCTGTTTATCAATTTATTCCAAATGTCTATTCCATCAGGCATTAGATAAATATTTTGAATTAATTCCTGCTCTGAAAGAAACATGCACAACAGGGGAGCTCGGGGAGCATCTGAAGAGCATTGGCAGTTGATATTTTGGGGGGTTCAGGAAGAACAGATTGCATGGAGGAGGTGACATGAATTACCCAAAGTTGACAGCTGAGTAATAAAAAATTGTAGCTTCAGCCATGACATTTTTGGGTGATTCTTTACACCATCTTTTTGTGACAGTAGCTGAACAGTGCAGATGTAGTACAGGTCGGGAGATGGGGATGTGGGGAACTAGCAAGAACTGGAGTAGACCACACAAGAAATAATCAGGGCAGCAGCCCTAGTAAATGAAAAGAGGAGACCAAACTCGGGAACGAAGCCCACTCTATGATCAAAATGAAATTAGGTGGCTCCCATTTGAGAATTCTATAAAAGTTAAAATCAAACAAACAAAAACCCTCTCCAGATAAAAAGTACTAACTCCTTCTTAGAAGTAGTACTTTTTGGAGAAAAGCCAATATCTACACAAAACTTTAGAATGTCACTGTTGGATCTTCATAATTGATCTAGGACCACTGTGTGGGTCCCCGCGTTCCTGGGTGTGAACGTTAACAGGATGTGATTTCACAGCTGTTACTAAACCAGCGCAAAAATACCAGACCTCCCAACACTATAAATACTTTACATGTCAAGAATGAAATGAAGCTATTAAAAAAGAAATGCAGATATAATCCAAGACAGAGTTTTCTTCCCTAGGGGGAAAGTAAATTATAACCTTTCATAATGAAATTAATGTTTATAAGCACTAGCACTAAAATCAAATTCATATGCTAACTCCTTTAAAGATGGAATACTCCTTATAATTTATCAAAGATTATTCTGTTCCAGTTTTTAAATGATTTCCTGATGACTTGTAATAGTTCTTATTTCTTTCCAGCATATATAATTTGCATTAGTCTCCCTAAGAATTTAAAAGGCAGTTTTGAGTTTGGTCAAAATAACAAGAATTAAGATCTATGAATTTCTCTTATATGTGGCATTTTCTCTGACCTTTTATGGCTGTGTAGAATCATTCCTTTCGATGGTTATTTTATTTTGCACTTTTCTTTGTTCTGCAGAATCTTGTTTCTGAAAGTGTAGGGTTATGTCATCTAGTAAGTAGCAACAGAGGGTTCAAAAATCCTAAGTGTCTGCAAAGGCAGTAACCGGATTTAAGAGTGATGTTCCACAAACCAAAAACCTAAATAAAATTACATATTAATACTCCTAATGTAAGACAGGTGTAACTGAACCTGCTTTTTTTTTTTTTTTCGAGTTGTTGAACTGTATTTACATTAACTCTGAGTAGTCACACGAATGATCTTGTTCTGGGCATTTTATATTTGCAGTTTGGTATGTTTTTAAAATGTGGTTAAAACTACAGAAGCAAATTAGGTAAGACCTAAATGTAGACCTTATGAGCTGCTATACAAAGCTGATCTCCTTAATTTACTTGAAACTGTGGTCAAGTGAGGAACCAAATTATCTAAGTGTTTGATACTTGATACTGAACTATCTTACTGATTGGTGGTACAGACAGAACCTTGCAACTTTGGTACTATGTATTAAGAATGTTCATACACGTCAACCTACATGGGTTTTCAATTCTTCAAACTTATCCTGAGAAAGTAATCGGAAGTACCTAACAGTTTTTATATGGAAATATTTTCTTTAACTACAAATACATATTGTAGTAGGTAATAATAAACCAGAAAACCAGAAAAAAAAAAAGCAAGAGTAATTTTAACGTAGTATACAGGGGTGCCTGGATGGCTTGGTCCCTTAAGTACCTGCCTCTTGGTTTCAGCTCAGGTCATGATCTCATGGGTGGTATTATTGCCCACATAGGACTATGTGCTCAGAGGGGAGTCTGCTGGAGATTTTCTCCCTCTGTCTGCCCCCTACTCTCTCTCTCTCAAATTCTCTCTAAAATAAATGTCTTAAAAAATATAGTATGCAAATATAAGCTGTATCTATCGGAACATGTACCCATTAAAATAATGTTTACTGGGGCGCCTGGGTGGCTCAGTGGCTTAAGCCGCTGCCTTCGGCTCAGGTCATGATCTCAGGATCCTGGGATCGAGTCCCACATCGGGCTCTCTGCTCAGCAGGGGGCCTGCTTCCCTTCCTCTCTATCTGCCTGCTTCTCTGCCTGCTTGTGATCTCTGTCTGTCAAATAAATAAATAAAATCTTAAAAAAAATAATGTTTACTTAAAGCATATTATAATATACAAAAAGCCCACTCTAATTTTAAGGGGAAATTACAAAATTCAAAATATTCTTTGATTACATAATAAAAAATAGTATCTGCAAGTTAGAACAGGAAGTAAAATATATAAATACATTGTGCGTAGTTGGCCTATTTCCTTTTTATGATTTTCTATATTTAATAGATGAACTTTTCCCCAGTAGTATATATGGCAAATATATGTGATATTTCAAGACAGTTGTCCCAGTATACTTTCATATCCAAACACCTGGTTAATGAGAGAATGATATTTCACTCGGCCTACTTCACAGAGGTTTATAAAATGACTCCTGTAGCATTAGTTTCAGTCAGAACTTTTTAAGAGACATTGTAGAGCTCATGTTTTTTTTTTTTTCAGAACATGCCTCAGTGTCCTTGTTGCAGTTTGGTATCTACCGCTAAATATATTTAAAGCATAGAATTTTGCCTTGATTATTTGAATTTTATGCCAACTTCATTGATCATATTCATCATGGAATTTTCTGGGCATATGAATCGCTATTAATATCCCGTTGTTCATATGATGAATGCTGGGAGTTTTTCCCAAAGAGTTCTGCTTTAGATTTTACCTCTGTGCCCTATCCTCTCGGTAACCATAGGCAACCAGGTAACTAGTCATGCACTCACCTGAGCTACATATTATTTATTCACACTTTGTAATTGAGGAGATATAAGCCTACAAAGGTAAAGTGCTTGTCCAAATTCACATTAATATGTGCTCTGGACAAGTCTAATCTAAGCTTTAGGGTTCACAGATGACAGGCTTTATGATGACTCTTTACTGACTTCTGAGGCTAAGTTCCTGCATATGCAGAGTAAACATAGTTACTTTTACCGGGTCTTCATGAAACAGCCCCAGTAAATAGCAACTACTTAGTTAATGTCCACAAGTAGTAATAACAGTAATAATAGAAATGGTATAAACCTTCTCATTTTAATACATAATCAGTTTGAGCTTTCTACCAGACCAGACCCATTGTTAGAAATACTTAGTAGTTTGGAGGAGCCACGTGGTGGGTATTAAGGAGGGCATATATTGCATGGAGCACTGGGTGTAAAAAAGTACAAAAAGGTGCAAAAAAGTGCAAAAACAATGACTTCTGTTACACTGAAAAGAAATAAAAAAATTTTAAAAAAGCTATTGTAAAAAAAAAAGAAGAGATTTTCTCTAAAAAAATAAAAGAAAGAGAAAGAAAAAAAGAAATACTTAGTAGTTTTACCTTTTTTTTTTTTTTTTAAACCAAGAGTCCAGGCCAAAACCAAAAAATGTTTCTTTCTGTACCACTGAATAGAGTGAATTGCTTTCCCTCATAGTTAATATTTTCACTCAGTTTAAAATGTTTGACTTTTTCAGATTAAAGTAGGGTCTTATTTCCAATTCTGTGCCTCAGATAGGCTCAGATTTTTGTCTTCTTTCTCCCTGTGATCCTAAAGCCAAAAGTCCCTTTGTTGGAATAATAATCTTTCCAAAATAACCACTGACAGTATGGTCTGGTTTATACTTTATGGTCTGATTTTTTCCGGCCTCTTTTCATTTACAAAAGGAAGATTGTTCTTCATCTGCACATTAATGCTTACATGTATTTTATTTTCTCACACTAATGCTTACATATATTTTATTTTCACACATATACGTAACAGAAGAGGGTCAGCCGGAGCACAAAACTTCTCTCACACTTTGACAACAAAATTCAGTGTCAAATTTTAGATTTTACAAGATGGTTTTTGTTGCTAGACTGACATAAATTACTGTTTGAAACCTAGTGAACAGGAGTATTTTATCCTGATCAAACTTTTTGAACTGATTTTAGGAATTTCTGCAAGTAGCTATCTCATTTTTTTTTCCTTTTTAAGATTTTATTTATTGTTTGACAGAGCAAGGGAGCACAAGCAGGGGGAGTACTAGAAGGAGAGGGAGAAGCTTGGCTAGGAGCCTAATGCAGAGCTGAATCCCAGAACCATGAACTGAGCCGAAGGCAGATGCTTAACCAACTGAGTCACCCAGGTGCCCCCTTCTTCTACTTTTTCATTGAACTCTGGTCTCTTTACTAAGACAAAGTTATTTATTTCTCATGGAAAACATACTTTTTATGGAATAGATTTTAAATTCCTTTGTGATAAACTCAGCAACAGAATGACACCAAGGGATAATCAGGATAGAGATTGGACCTCACTCTGAAGATAGGAAAATATACAGAGGTGCAATGAGGAAAAACTGTGAATTAGTGGTTTAAATAGAGTGTGCATTCAGTCATCAGGAACTTGTTTATTGAGTAATTTTCCTTTTAAATATCAAATAGGATTTTCTGTGGTAGGACATTCAACAATGGAGCTAGACAGTAGCACCCTAGGCCAGCCCCTGACATATGCTTTTCACCCATGATGGTCTAAAGAGATAATAATTTCTCAATTTATTCAATAACTTACTTATCTATAATTATGTATTGTGTTTCTATGGTGTGACAATAATTAAGTGAGAAATTATTTATCTGCTTGACTTTCACTTAAGATTTAGACACTTTGCTCTCCGGGTTGGTCTAATGCTATGGTGCGGAAGGAAGAGTCCTTTAATCAGTTCCATTTCTCTGTTGTAGAGAAAGTTATTGACACACAAAATGGTGGTCAATAAATGATAGTCATCATCATTTGGTGCTACAGATGAATAACATGGAAGTATGTCTGCATGTTTCATTTCTGTCCAATTTTAAGATTCTATTGAAGAGCCAACTCTCAAGGCTTTCTTTGCCATTAGCATTATTCTTCTGACCAGTTTCAGCTAACAGAGAAGGTATTTGAAGTTGGAATAATCTAAGAGATGAACTGACTATACTTTAGTGTTTATTCCACTTTCTATTATTAAATGTACTTCTTTACCTTGCATAAATTCACTTGTTAATATTACTGCTTCATTTATTTAACATAAGGACAGATACCAGATTTGAATGCCACTATACACAGGACACATTTTGTAAATCTGGTTTCCTATAAACATATTTGCTTCTTTTTGTTTGTTTACCCCAAGGAAGTGTGATTAGGCCAATAGAATAGCTTTTAATTTCTTTTGCCATAAACACTTTTAACCTGATGCATAATATGTAATACCTCAATACAGAATTTTAATAATTGGTTTGGTGAATAATCTGCCCAAATATTCACCATGTAGGTTACTATCAGTGGTTTATGAAAGTGCGACATATGTTAGTTTTGTTTTTTTTTTTAAGATTTTATTTATTTATTTGACAGAGACAGATCACAAGTAGGCAGAGAGGCAGGCAGAGAGAGAGAGAGGGAAGCAGGCTCCCTGCTGAGCAGAGAGCCCGATGCAGAACTCGATCCCAGGACCCTGAGATCAGGACCCAAGCCGAAGGCAGCAGCTCAACCCACTGAGCCACCCAGTCGCCCCATATGTTAGTTTTTTAATTGCATATTTGGGGGGGAGAAAAAGGTTAAATAACCACAGAGGGAAGATTTATAAAAAGATGGTCCAGTAGTGTGTGGAGTATTTCAATCAACCAAACTTTTATTTGAGAGATGAAGAGATTTTTGTACATATCCTATAGAATCTAAAAAGTTCTAGGCTGGTGCCTTGAAGGCAAGATACACATTGTTTTAAAGCCCATTTCTACCTCTGGCGACTCTGCGACTTCTCTGTGTTCCCACTTCTCCACCGTGGAATGATGGCATGAAGCTACCACCTTACCAGTTGGTTTGGTCATTAAACATAACCTATAATAGCCTATCAAAGTATGTGGGCAAACACAGGCGCTCACCAGATACCTGTTACTAAATTTAATTAATTCCTACTCCCTTTAAGTACTCTTCAAAGCCACCCATGTAAAATAGAGGTAATAATAAATTCCTCTCCTGTCTGTGTACTCTGGATATCTGTGCTCCCTTTTCAAAGCTCCGATAGGCCAGACGGTATTTACGGGCTTCAGAACATCTCCTACTGAAGGGAAATATCCACCTGTGGGTGATCCTTTACAACATAAAGACCAATTAAAAACAGAAAATATTAACTGGCTAGATGCAAAGTGAAACAATTTTGAAGTTATGAACTTAATCCGTTAGAGCATTAAGTAAAATCTGAGGATTGCTACTGTTGAATGTATTGAGATTAAACGAAACTGGTAAGACAGTAAAGGCAGGAATTAATACACCCAGCTTCCTTTCCAAACAGTATTGAAGGTCACGTTTTCCCAACTAGATGCAAGAAAAGGCCACTTACTAAATAGGAACAGTAATTTTCATGTTCCTTATCGAACAGATTATAATAATTTTTTCTATTACTGGGAATTTACTCTAACGTATTGCATGGGAAGTCAGATAGGAATTATTCTTCTTATCTGCTGTTTCCTGACATTTTTCTCATGGGGCTGTGTAATGAGAACCTCTGAGGAGAAAATTATCAGTTCTTTACATTCGACGATAATCAAAACCTACTTCTGTGAGCTCAAAGTTTCCCCCTCCCCAAATCACTGGCATAAACCAGTTTTCAGCCTGAAATTCAGTGCACTGAGCTGTGGTAACTGGCAGGTGTGGTGCCACCTAATAAAATGTGGATTCTCAGACTGAGCTTTTCCATCATGAGGATGATGCGTCCGCTGAAGCCTCTGCGGGTCTGCTTGGTGATTCTCTCCCACTGACTGGAAAAGGTGGATGAGATGCACGTTATGTCCCTGCAGCTTTCCCAGCATTCATTGGTATTCAGTGGACACGGATACGGATTTCCTCAATGTGAAGAAAAAGGAAAAAAAATTAATAACCATACTAAACTAGCAACTCTAAAAGCTACCAAAAGTAGTTTTCTAGAGAACATTCCAAAGAACGTTCTGAACATTGAAAATGTCCAATCAGGAACTTTCAAAGTTTTAAGTTTATTTTATAATATATGTTGTTGTATGGAAATTTGATTCACTTACTCTTTCTAAGCAACTTACTTTATAAAATATATAATTCTTATCAATCTGTTAGGGAATTAAGTATATCATTATTTCACAACATTGGGGAGTGAGCCCCATAATTTTCAGGTGCGTAGCATTCCCACTAACTTTGAGAATAATTCTTAGTTAAAAAGAATTTTTAACTTACAATCCCACAGCCGCCTTCTTTTTAGAGAAGTAACTTTTGTGTGCTTTTATATCCATCAAAACTAGTAATTTAGCTTATATCTAATGAGTTTCTGTGTGTCTTTCATATACATGTTAAATAAGGAAACATTTATAAAAAGTATATTTCAAGTATATCCACAACATGGACCCTCATAAAAAGTCAGTAGTTTCTTGAGCCTGTACCTGGGAGGGGTTTTTCTACCTAAAGATGTTTTGGTTCTGTATTCAATGCTTTTAATTGCTATGAAAATGAGATGTCTGCCCCAGATAGGTTTCTCTCAGTCCTGCTGAGATTTCGCTGCAAAGGCAGGGAGCTGTCAAGGGTCACTGAATTTCTTTCAAGTACTCAGCTTTTCTTGACATTTGACAAGCACAAATGAAAGGCTTGCTGATTCATAGGTTTCAGGATCTCTGTCAATCCTCTGCCATCCCAAACAGGAAGAAATAAAGAGTTCTGGAAAAAGCCAGTTCAGGATCTTTTTGGGAGGGGGTAAAATTTATATTTTTTGAAATTGTGCAAATAATACATCATATATTAGTTGGAAAATGAGGGAAATATTACAAAGCAAACAAAAAATAACATTGTCAAGCAAAGCCTGGTGTTCTGAAGCTTTTACTTCCAAAATATCTTTAGTATAAAATATATTATCATAAAATATATTATTTAGCATAAAATATATATATTACATAATAATGTATTATCTAAATATATTATTTAGTATAAAATATATATATTATATAATAATATATTATCTAAATATGTTAAAATATATTTAGCATAAAATATATTATACTATATTATAGTATAATATAACATATATAAATATATATTATTAGCATAAATATATATTTATATATGATATATTATACTATAATATATAAATATATATTAGCATAAAATATAAAATAAAATTATTATCTATATAATATAAAATATATAAAGTATCTAAATAGACACTTTTACCTTTTTTATAACTTGACATAAAACCATGACTATTTCATATGTGTTCAGATATTCATTTTAATTCTTAACGTTTGGGTGCTCATGTCATAATATAGTAAACCAATTTTTCAACATCTGAGTATTTGTGATCATCACTGTGTGGTGGGCAGTCTCTAAGGTGGTCCCCATTAATGCCATCTCCTGGTGGTCACAGCTTGGAGTCTCCTTCTCTACAGCGCAGGCACAGGACACTTGCTCCTAACCAACAGAAGACAGCATTAAGATTATCTGTCTTGCTAGAAGATTCTCTGCTGCTGCTTTTGACACAGCACGCTGCCATGCTATGAGAGCCCTAGAAGAGGACCTCATGGCAAGGAACCGTGGGTGGTCTCTGGCTGATGATCAGCAAGAAATCAAAGTCCACAGTCTGGCAGCTGAGAGTGAACTAGATGCTTCTAACCGTGTTGTTTACGGACGGATCTTTCCCCAGGAGACCCTTAGCCCTGAACCAAAAACCTTGCTGTCAGCACTAGCGGAGCTCCAGCTAAACCACACCCAGACTCTTGACTGACAGAGCTGTGACTTAATAAATGCACGTTCTTTTTGATAATATTGCTATGTTATAATAGGTAACAAAAACTTATAAATAATACTCAGAGGAACCGTATTATGTAAAAATCACCATTAATTTTACTTCCAAAGACATACTTCAAAATGGATTATTATTGGCATAAAGGTATTAACTATTGTAATAATTCTGATTTTGAAGAAGTATCTGTGTAATGGCCCCAAAGAAAAAAAATTGTAAGAATAATTTTACCCTGAAAATTTCAGGAAATTTGATATCAGCAACTTAGTGAGAAAACCGTAAATAATCTTAGATAACAATTGTTACTGTATGCCAGGCTATGCTCGAAAGCACTGTACATGTTTCAACTTACATTACATTTGCTGATAAGCATGTGAGAACTATACTATTATACCCAATTTACAGATGAGAAATTTGAGGTGGAACGGAGATTTGCTAACTTGTTCAAAATCCCAAAGTTCCTGAGGTGTGGACCTGGGGTTCTGAACCAGGTAGATAGGCTCTAAAAGCTGTCCTCTTCAGCAGTTTGCTGAAGTGCTTGCTAGATAAATGGGCAACACAGTATTACAAATATTGTAAAACACAGAAAATATCACCAAATTAGCCTTTAGTTGTTACTTACTACTCTTTGTCCAAGTTCTATTGACTTTGGGCATTTATTCATTGTGCATCACCTTTCATTCACTTATTCATCTAGCAAATACGAATTGATAATTTGCTAAGGAAGGTATGACATGCTAAGGAAGCTTTAGACATGATAGTAAACAAAACAAAACAAAACATACAGGTTCAGGGCATGCCTCTAACATGGGAGACGTGTAGTGTAAACACAGTTCGACAGTTGGGAAAAGTGCTGTGATACAAAGCATGGGTTTATTTAAGAGGATGTAATAAAGGATACATGGGGATATCCTGCAACTTTGAGGAAGCAGTCTAATCTGACATCTGAAGGATAAATACTAATTAATGACATGGAGAAAGAGAGATGCACATCTCCGGCTTAGGGGCCAGCGTGTGTATAGGCCTGGCCCTAGGAAGCACAGTTATTCCAAGAACTTGAAGGATGATCTAGGCTGCTCAACCACACAGCGAGACAATAGCACAAAATGTAGCTGGTTAGATTTGTAAGTATAGAACAGGAAAAGCTCTATAGATCTAAACGTATTTGTAAAATGTTTTTTGTAAAAGCAATGGATACTAATGGAATAGACTTAAGTAGAGAAGCCTCTTGCTTCTCTATTTAACATTTAACATTAACATACTTGCATTTAACATAAGGTATCTCTGGATAATGCATCTTATGGAATGGGCCAGGTGCATAGTATGCCCCAGTCCTAATAAGCTGGCCAAATTAGAAAAGCAGGACAAAATTAAAAAACCACCTTCTTGTGGCTGAAGAGGATCGGGAATTACAGAGATTGGGTGGTGCAAGTCCAAAGTCTCAGGGTGTGTGTCTTAACCCATTCAGACTCCAGAGGCTGAGTGACTTGTAACAAGAGAAATTTCTTTCTCACAGTTCTGGAGGCCAGAACTATGAGATCAGGGTGCTGGCACAGTCCAGTTCTGGGAGGACCAGCTTCCTGGTTTAAAGACCCCAACCAGAAGGTGGGGTCCTCACATTGGGGGATGGTGGTATGGAGCTCCCCAGGGTCTGTTTTATAAGGCACTAATCTCTTTCAGGAGGGCTCCACTTTTATGACCTCATGACCTCCCACTGTTTCCCCCTGTCATACCATAGTAGAAAGGGTATGATTGCAATAAATTAATTTCAGGGAAGCACAAACATTCAGTCCATAGCATTGTGGAACCAAGTTTGAGGATCTGCTTTGAACTAAGAACTAAGAACTTTGAACTTAGAACTAAGGCCAGTTCTAGCATGGGAACCTGAGTCCAGAGTTAGAGACGTGTTAAAGTCTCTCCAGGTTAAGGGCTAAGGGATTGGTGTTCAGGTCTCCCTAAGGTTTGGGGAATAGCCCTAAAGAGCCCTATTCACATGAGATTGAAACAGCTAAATTCTGCCCCAAGGAAGGATGAACCAGAAGTGGAAACCTGCACAGACTGCTGTAAAACTTAAAATTGCCTATCTCTGAAATTGGATTAAGAAGATCCTTAAATATGAATTCTAGTTGCCTGGCAAAGCATTTGAAGTTCATCATTAGAATAACACCCTAGCACTCAACTTACCTCCACCATCCTCTGTGGTAATGCACTGTTTAATGCTACTGCATTTTAACTGAGGGATATGAAGAAAATTCTTGTGCCTTAAGCAGATGGCAAGGTGCAATGAAGGAAGGAATGACCACTGTGAAGCCTGTGTGGGCATGTTTATTGAAGCCTATTGCATTGATAGATTCTTTAAGTAAATTCCATGAGGAAGCCTACAATTTTTTCCAAATCCCTAAATGTCACCTTAGGTCAATCTGACTGAAAAACAAAATGAGGTCAAAAGGTTGCAGGATGTTTCATTTAGAGAGAATATTTAAGCTCTATGGATATTTAAGTTCATGGCACCATCTCGAAGGGGAATGCTACATACCCTGAAATTAACTGTTACCCACATGACTAACTCTTACTGGCTTCCCATTACCTATAGATAAAATTTCTTATGATTTCTTTTTGAGATCTGACTCCAGGCTCCCATTCAGTCCTCTTGCTGATGCTCTGGACCTCACACCTGATTACTGTTGCGACATAACAAGTTCTTACAAATGACAGACTTTGTATGACTCATTGAATCTGCTTGAAATGCCCTTTCTCTCCTTGATTCTTGATCCTTGCTTTCCTGCCAGAAAAGAAACAGCAAAACAGAAAACTATCCTTCAGTGTCCAGTTTGTGATACTTTCTCCAAAGTTCTTAGCTAAAATCTCCATCATATTCTATGAAATTCCTACTCCCATAATCATCCTCATAACATTATTTTAATTTCCCCATCCTTGATAAGAGTGAGAGTTTCAAGGACCTTTGCAACTTGCTAATATATACCTCCCTTAAAAATTGCATTTTGATCCATCTCAGAACACATTTGATATCTGATGTTTATTATATCTTGGCACCTCAGTCAAAACTTTCCATTTAACACTCTGTCACAGTAATGATGAGGATTATCATCAATTATATGATGATTATCATCATATAATTTATCATCACTTATGCCTGTCTTATGCACTGGACCAGAAGCTGGGACTATGTCCCATTCTCTTTTTCACTATCTATGGGTTATCACTCATATGTCACTGTCCCAGAAAGGGCTTTCCTGACTACTATCCAGAATAGCATTCCCACTTTTTTGCCATTTGACACCTTTTCAATACCAGAGAGAGACAAAACTTGTTTCTTATGGTGGAATATGAAACTTAAAAAGCAAGGATATTCGCTTTTTGTTCTTTATGGCAGTTCTAGCCCTTCCCAGTTACTAGCATAAATTACTAAATAAATCAATAAGTACATGTTGAAGGAGGTAATGCATAGATAGATAAATGGATACTGGATATTTTAACAGATCTTTCTGGGTAATAAGTATTTAACAAGTATTTGTCAAAAGGATATTTTCAGAATGCCCCCCCAATGTCAGCCCTTACCAGGTACAGTACAAAACCAAACAAGGAAAAGCAAAATTTTAGGCAAGAAGAGGTCAAATTTTCAGCCTGTGATACTTTCTAACACTTCTTCTGACCCTTAATAGTGGCATAAAAATTGATTTATTTTACTGAAGTGTTAACTATGTACCCAATAATAGATGTTTCTCTCTTTTTCACAAAACAGGATTAAAAGGAAGACATTAAAGTGATAATATAGATAACTGTTGATTATTTAACAGCATATCAGCCTGTCTTCTGATTGCTTTCATTACTCATTTCATCTTCATCACCATACAATACACCATAGATATTCTCTCATACTTTATATCTACATACACTAGAGCTCAAAGAAATTATGCAACTTGATTAAGTTCTAATGATAGCAAATCCCCATTTCTTATCCTTATTTTCTCTAGCTCCAAAGTATCTGTTCTTTCTACTATAATAGGTCTTATTTCAATATATATGTTGGCAATAGTTGAAGCTACATATTTGTGAAAAAAAAATTCCTCTAAATTCCTGGGGATACTTCATATTCTTTCCATCTATTTGACAAATGATTTTGTTTGAAAAGGATGAGAGTCAGTGTGACTTGTTTAACTTGTTTATTTTACTTGAAGTTGCCTCTTAATAAGCATGCCCACTAGAAATGTCAATAAACTTATCAAAATCATAAAAGGGTCAAGCAGGGAAGCTTCACACTTCACTCAGAACCTTGCCACACTCCTTGTGATTTGAGGAAAGAAGGGTTGAGTTCAGCCAATTAAACATGTTAAATTCAGAATAAGAAACACTGCCATACAAATAAAACGAATGACAAGCTCAGTCTTCAAGATGTGGGAAGAGAGAGAAAGTACACAAGTTAATCATAGTTGTATAGGTTAAAAAATAAGTTATAAAAACACTTTTCATTTGAACTGTTATAATTTGGGATTACTGTGTAAGAGATGTGAATAAAATACTCTTTTAAAAACATTCCTGAAAGGTTTTTATTCTTTAGTCTCTATAATTATGCTGTAGGGCAGGAAATAATGAAAGAATATAAATACAGTGTATTTAAATAACTTTCTTTACATTTTAAATATGACAATATCATGAAAAATATTCTTTCCACGAGCCTGACTGGAACAAGGCCTTTTCATTTCCTGGCTTAGTTCTAATCAAAAGTCAGAATAACATTTTCAGAAAAATTATTTTGTATATTAACAGAAAATTCCCATCAAAACTGTTACCCCACAATAGGCAGATTTTTTTTATATCAAAGTGCTTTATGCATCTATATATTGTACTTCTACAATAAAATATAATTATGTATTCATGTATTCAATAAGTATGAATTTAGTTCCCACTATGCACCAGGCACTCTTGTAAGCACTGATAATTTATTGATTTGTAAAATAAATCATCTCAACACTTGAAGAATTTTCACTCTAGTTGAAGAAAATAGAAAAATTGCAAATGAACACAAAAGGAAGCATTGATAAATGCGGTGAAAATATAGAGGATAAAAGCAGGGTTGTTATGGAAAGTGGCAAGTATGGGTTCTTTCAGTCTCTGCACAGAGAAGATACATACATAAATTGTCCCCTAAGTGTTGTCATACTAGGATCTAGAAGAGGCTTTGGAAGAGATGAAGAGTAAGTATGAAGTCTCTGAGGTAGAAGAACTTTGTGTTCCAGAGACAGGAAGTAGGCCCATGTAGCTTGATCGTAGTAAATGGAAGGCTAAGGAACAGAATTCGGAGATCACAAAAGACTTTAGAAGTCATAAAAAACATTTGATGTCATTGTATCTTAAAATTGTGTTAAGGGGGGATGACATTATTTGATTAATTTTGTGAGTTTGATCTGAATTTATAGCAATGAAAATATCAATGTAAAATGAATATATTTTTGAGGCAAAGGCTTCAAAATTTGTTGTTGGGTTGGACATGGGAATTAAAGAGAGAAGTCAGGAGCAACTCTTGGGTTTTTGGTCCTAATATCTGTGGGAATGGTGAGTCAGTGTATTGTAGGCCAAAGAATCAATAGTTCTGTTGTGGTCAGAATAATCCTGAGAGGGTTAATAGATGAGATGTTAAATAAGTGGTTGAATATAATGTAGCAGAGAGAAGAGTCTGGCTCTTGAAATATACACTTGAGTCTATATAAATAAGACTCAAAGTGAGTGGGCTGTATAAGATCATTTAGAAGAAACCGTATAAAAAGTAAGTAGAGAAAACTCAATGCCTAGCTCTGGAGCATCCCAACATTTATAGATCAAGTAGGGGGACTTCTACTTCTGCCTAGGAAAGTTAAACTATTCCAGAAATTGCCACTCTGCCAATAAATAACTAGAAAACTAAATAAAATATACAAAACCATTTTCAGACAGTGTACAATATGCAATACATCATTGTAAGGATGTGATCCCCACCAAAAGGGAAATCAATGAACTGAGCCCTACAGTTTTCCCAACTTACCCCCTGAAAACAGCTGTAAGGCTGCCCAATAAGTAGGGGAACTCAAACTCGGCCCCAAAATCCTGCTAAATTGAGGGGTGGGATTGCATATCAGGGAAACAGAGTCAGCTAGCATTTGCAGAGCTGAGTATGAGAGAAGAGTGTTTCAGAAAGAGAGCTCTGGATGTCTGAGAAGGGTCCTGGGTACCTCAGTTGAAGGGCATGATCTGCACATGCATGAGGAGAAACTGCATGAGAGTGGGAAAAGAATTGCCAGAATGTGGTAAACCATAAATTTCTAGAGCTCACAAAGGACCTAAGTATTTCTGTCCCCACCAGCCCCCATGAAGAGACCTTATAATCCACAGATAGCAGGTGGGCATCTCATTATCAGTCATCCTACAAAATCTTAAAGAAAATATGAAAATGATCCAACTAATCATGAATCACTTTATTATATGGCTGATAAAAGTCTACACTATTTAAAGAAGCACAACAAAATCCAACACCTAATGACATGAAATTCACATTTGGCATCCCATCAAAACTTACCAGCAATGCAGAGGCAAGAGAGTATGATCCACATTTAGAATAAACTTGGTCAGTGGATCTGGAAATGACAGAAATGATGACATTAAACCATAAAGCACCTGTTATAAAAATTGTCGGTCAAGAATATAGAGAAAACATGACCAGAATGAGAAAATAGACAATATAAAGAGATTGACATTGAAATACAGTATCTGAAATGAAAACTCTCCCAAATGGCAGTGATGGTAGATCAGACTCTGCCAAAGACAAATTAGTAAATTTGAAAACACCACTAGACAAACCATTTGAAAGTATAAAAATAAAGGGAAAAAGACTCAAAAACCAAGAGAGTATTCAGTACTGATGGGAAAATATAGAGTAATACAGTATATATGAAACTGGAGTATTGAACAGTAGGAACAGAAAATTATTTAAAGAAATGATGGGCAATTTTCCCCAAATGTCATAAAAAAAATAAAACCTCAAGATCTAAGAAACTCTAAGAGAAAATGTGAAAAAGTTACATAAAGGTCTTAATAAATTTTCTGAAAAGTGGTGAGATAAATCTATATCTATATCTTTATCTATATCTATATTCCAGAGAATAAAGGATGTATTAGGTACAAGGACATAAATATTCAACTTTGTCAGAATCATTTCAGGAGACTTATTTTCAGAATCAAGACAGAAAAAAACAGAGATATCTTTAAACTCTTAAAAATAAAAATAGAAAGTGTCAACCTATACTCTTAGAGAAAATGTCTTCCAAAATTGAAGGAAAAACAAACTTTTTTAAACCAGCAAAAGTTAAGATAATTTCCAACAGATCTAAACTGTAAAAATAAAGAAACACTTCAAAAAGAAGAAAAATTATGCCAAAGGGAAATGTGGGTATACATCAACAAAAAATGAAAATTACCAAAAATGGTAAGTGAATAAATGTTGAAAGACATTATTTTAATTTTGAATCTTTTAAAAAGATAATCAATCTTCTTTAAAAAATAAGAATAGTGAATTTTATGTTCATAACATTTAACATGATGAGGTCAAAATTGAAGTATATTTCTGTAAGGCTGTAACATAGGGCGTGAGCTATATAATATTGGAAAACAGATTTTCCAGTAGGACATAAGTTAAATATGTACATTGGAAATATCTAGCAGGAAGCCTATAAAGGACAAAATAAAGGAAGAGCCAATGAATGTATAGTAGGAAACATACCAGAAATTATAGGGTCAGAGAAACCTTAGAAGTTAAAATGAGAATGATCATTCATGTCAAATGTTGTTGAAAACTTCTTTCACATCTTGATTCAAAAAAAAAAAAAAAAAGAAAGGAAGGATTACTATTATGTACCTCAATACAAATTAGGGATACATTCTGTATCCTCAGAATGCTTTATTTATTGTAATGATGAGTAAATAGGTTGAGTAACATGGTCATAGAGAATTGACCGTTGTGTTTACATGACACATACAGTTGATAACCCAATCGAAGCTACTATGGGGCAGTAATGAGAATTAAGGGCTTAGAATATGTGGTAAATTGAGTACATTGAAGGAATTCCACATGTATAAACACAGTTTCTGTCCTGTTTCTGATCAGAGACAATGTCTCTGATCAGAATAACATTAAATATGAGGGTAAGAGCCAACATTTGCAGGAAAAATGAGAATAACGATTTGAACTAAATGAAAGTCACAGAAAATAGCTGGTGAGAAATTTAGCTCTTCCCACTCTTTAGGATGAGGACACAGTAAAAATAAGTATCATTTTAAAGAAAAATGTTCTGTGAAGATGAACAGAAGATAAACAGAGAACTGAATCAAACAAGGGAGGGTTTTAGTTTCACTGATATTTTGTGTTTTAGAGATGATATTAAGGGTTTTTTCCTTATATTTATAATGAATCTAGACAGAGGTTTATAATGTGTAAAAACATAGTAGGCTTTGGAAAGAGGTAGTGTTTCTATAGTCCAAATGGAAGGTTTGTTTTAGATAGAGTAGATGTGTGTTTCCTCTAATAAGAGAGGGAATGAAGGGTATGTATGTGCTGATGTAGATAGAGGAGTAGAGTTACTGGTGATAGGAAGAAGGTATTTTAAAGTGCTCATGACTGTTTTCTCTACAAATAATGAGGCAAAGTCATCAACAGACAATGAACACTGGGGAGGTTGCTGCTAAAATTTTGAGGAAAGGAGTTTAAGAATAGAATGCCCATCTTGAGAAATGGAAAAACAAGTGTCCTGGACCTCTAGGAAGCTTCTCAGGTTGTTATGAGTGATGGTTTGAAACCTACAGTTTTAAGAAGGAAGTGATATTCATACAGGTGAAGCAGATAGCTTCCAGCAGAGTTGTGGTGTTGGTAGGGGAGAAAGGCCAAGAAGTTGTTCCAGAGGGATTCATTATAGTGCTGAGCTATGAATTCCAAGTCAGGAGAGGGAATCCATGATGACATGAGGACAGGGTGATATTTTTTAAAATAATAAACTAGGTAAGGGAATATCTCAGTTGGGTCAGCAAATTGATAGATTAGTATCACAAGAGTAAGTGGGCTAGAAGTGCTGATGTTCATAGAGGGAGATGTTTGAAATCATAATTTTACAGTGTGTATCCTACAGTTCCAAGACATGACAATGGAACTATGTGGCTGAGATGAGCTTATGAAAAGATAATTAGAGTCAACAGCCCAAGCAACCGAGATAGCAGGATATTGAACAGGTAACTTATATAAGTGATTTTTAATCCTATCAGATCCAGTGATCTCTTTTCATAACAGATTTTTTTAAGATTTTTTTTTTAACTTGAGAGAGAGAGAGCAAGCACGAGTGGAAGAGAGCAATAGAGGGACAAGCAGACTTCCTGCTGAGCAGGGAGCCCAACACAGAGCTCTATCCCAGGACCCTGAGATCACAACCTGAGTTGAAGTCAGATGCCCAATCGATTCAGCCACCCATATTACCCTTCATAACAGGTTTTTATTTAAGTCATGAAACTGGAAGAAAATATTTTACATCCTATATCACACATGTAGGACTAATACTCCTATTATAAAAACACTTAAAAAGGAAGAGAGAATATTCTTTATACTTGATAAGCATACTCAACTCTGTCTTGTTGATCATAACTATAAAGCGTGGATACAATGAATGGGTCAGTTATTTGAGAACTCTAGAAAGTAAATAGGAACATTGAGGATGAAACCAGAATTCTGAATACTACTTTTTTTTTTTTTTTTTTAAAGATTTTATTTATTTATTTGAGAGAGAGAGACAGTGAGAGAGAGCATGAGCGAGGAGAAGGTCAGAGAGCGAAGCAGACTCCCCATGGAGCTGGGAGCCCGATGTGGGACTCGATCCCGGGACTCCAGGATCACGCCCTGAGCCGAAGGCAGTCGTCCAACCAACTGAGCCACCCAGGCGTCCCCTGAATACTACTTTTATAGACTGATTTGTATTTCCCAAAAATTCATATGTTGAAGCCCTAAACCCCAACGTGACTGTATTATATAAAGTCTTTCAGGAGGGAATTGGTATTAAAGAGGTTTAAGGGTGAGAGCCTCATCCAGTAGGTCTGGTGACCTTATAAAAAGAAGATACACAGAAGTATGTGTGTGTAGAAATGACCATGTGAAAACACAGCAAGAAGGAGCCTGGCTGCAAGCTAGGGACAGTGGCCTTATCAGAAATCAGCCCTGCCAACGCCTTCATCTTGGACTTCCAGCCTCCAGAACTGTGAGAAATACATTCCTGATGTTTAAGCCCCCTCCCTCCAATCTGTGGTATGATGTTATATATCCTGAGAAGCCTGAAATAACTATGAAACCAACCTAAACAATCCAAAATACCTCTGGATATGAAGAATCCAGAAAATTCCAACTTGCTTTGGGAAAATAAATTAGCAAATAATAATACTGAGATGACACAGATGTTGAGATTTTGTGATAAAAATTTTGAAACAGTGATTCTACAAATTCTCCAATAAACCATGAAAAATAGTATTGAAATAAAGTCATTTTAGAACTAAAAAATGAATGATTTAAAAAACAGCTCACTGAATGAGCTCAATAGCAAAATGGAGATAACTAAAAGAAGTCTGGGCACTGCAAGAAAAATATCGGAAGATTATTTAGTATGAACTAACAAGAGAAAACATAGGATTAGAAACATAAGGAGATCCTCAGTCTTACAAGACAAAATAAAATATGTAACATTTGCCTCAATGGAATCCCAGAAGGAGAAGAAAAATAATATAGTTTTGAAAAGATATAAACTACAAAGTCAATAAACTCAAAAAATCCAAACAGGATAAACCCAAAGGAATACATGCCTAGATATATAAAAATTAAATGGAAATCTAATGAAAAGGAAAAATGCTTAAAAGCAGAGAAAAACAGCATGATTTTTGCATATATAGGGAAATCATGCTTCAAATTACTGCAGATTTCTCCTCAGAAACCATTGAAGCCAAAAGGAAATGGTACAACATATTTTAAGCACAAAAGGGAAGAACCTGTCAAAATTCTATATTCAGTGGAAATATCATTTGTGAATTCATGAAATGTAGAAAATTTTAGGTGAAGGAAAACTAGTATTCATTGCTAGGGCACTTTATTTTTTAATTCATTCACATATTTATCAAAAAAATAATTGTGAGCATCTATCGTATGTAGGGCTCTTCTCAAGGCACAAGAAAGCATAATGTTGGCTATGGATATACATTCTGTAGTCATTCAAGCTAAGAGACTATTTGCAATATGTTGATTTAAGAAGGAAAAAAAATAGTGTTCAATTTCTCAAAGGAGAGATAAAGGTGGCCTACATATTTGCTTTCCTGTATGGTTTTCATGAGCCTCAGATGGCTGTTGATCACTTGAAATGTGAATTGGTCTGAAATGAGATGTTCTGTAAGTATAAAATCCACATCAGCTTTTATAGACTCAATGAGAAAAGAGAATATAAAATATCTCATTAATATTTTATAAAACTTACTGTTTTGACCACATTTGATTAGATAGTATATTATTACAAATAATTTCACCTGTTTTTACTTTTTAATGTGTATAATTCTGACACCAAAATTTCAGTGTGCTTGATTTTTCTACACCACCAAGTCATCCTCTGACACTAGTTGGGTTTCCCCCATATTTAACTTAACTTCGGCAATATCTCTTTGGAGATAGTATCAGATCCCACAGGTCAAGGACTCACTCCCATAAAACTGCCCCTTCTTATATAGAAATGCTAAAGGAGGAAAATTATACTAATAGGAAACTGGAAAAATTGGGAATATCAGAAATGTAATTTTTTTTTCACTTGTAGTACTTGGAGTTTGTGTAGTTTTACTTTTCCCTTCTTGTTGTGTTCTATTGTTTTTTTCTGAGGAAGTACTGGGAAAATAACTGGGACATAAACTGCCATTGTCTTAAGCCTGGAAGTCTCAAATACAAATTTAATTAACAATTTTAATTTTAATCATAATATTGAGGCTATGAGGCAATACAAAGGCAGTTATTCAACCGCATACTATACAAACAAAAGTGAGATTGAATAACTTTAACCTCTTAAACCACCTTGAAAACAAGTATAATTACATTGAGTAAATTGTAAATGGAATTTTATGGATCTATTCTCTGTTAATACATCATATTAGTGTTTGGGTATAAATATGTTTTTCATGGCCTATTATAAAAATCTTTGGTAAATAAAATATCAGATGTGAAACTTAGTTTTGGTCATACAAAAGTTAATTTTGAAGGTAAAATTTCCTCATGGTCATTACAATGAGAGACCTCTAAATCCAATAACATATACCATTCCTCCAAGGGTAGCACTCAGGAGATGCATTATTCAGAATCCACTGTGGCACACAGTAGAGTCAGTTTATTGAAATAATTTTCTCATAAAGATATAATTATCTGGTAAAAATATAGCAAATGCTGTACATGATGATTTAGGTCAACTTTTTGAGTATTTATCATAGAGAACCCACTGAAGAGATCAATATAGAGCAAAAGTAACCCTTGATGTGTTAACAATTACTATCTAATGAAACAATGTTTTAAACTTGAAAGAGCTCATTTTAAAAATAACTGAATAACTTCAGCCAACAAAATATAAAATGTCAAGTCAATTTTCAAGGAAATTATCCAAAAATCTAGATACTATTCACATTGTCAAAGAAATTAAAAATCACAATGAAACTCCTGAATGGAGAAAAAAACTCTATGAGTCATATTAAAACACAAGTTCCTTTCAACACTTTATAACAGTCATATAAAGTCATGATTACTGTAATTTTGTTTGAAAAGAGAAACCAGACCAGATTTTTTTAAAGGAGAGGAAAATAAAATAGAAATTTACAGAAAGAAGAAGGCCCAGAGATATGGAGAGGGAGATACCAGTCTTTGACTTTGTAATTCAGTTGAAACTGAGGGGTTGGTTCTGTTTTGTTTTGTTTTGTTTTGTTTTCTGAAACTGTTTTAATAAAATTTCTTCTCCTTGGGATTCTGGAAGCATACCTGCCAGATCTCCTATTTGTTGACCAACATCAAATTAAGTATCCATTAAAATAAGTATAGGCTCTACAATCACAAAATTTTAAAGAGGAACAATCTTTGAGATATTAGCATATATAAAATAGCAAATTAGAGTTGTATTCCTTTAAAATTAATACATGATGTACTAGAAATAAAATAATACAGATGAACTCTCAATGAACAGGAACGTTCACCACAAAATCCTCCTGATCCCCTTTCTTACTCTTTATATGAAAACTCTCAAAACTTTTCTGATGGTTATTTCCATAAATATAAATAATAAAGTTTTATCTCTATTATACATTGAAAGTGTTTGCTCATCTGTAGTTACTGTTGATTTTAAACTCAACACTTTGCCAACAAGATAAGTTTATTGTTTATTTTCTTTTAGTTTTGTTTTTATTCCCATTGTCCTTAGGATTTTAGCACCATTCTTTTCCAGTTTAATACCTGCTGGTTAAATTAGTTGTTTCCATATAATCTGTAAGTGACGATTATTTTTAACGGGCGATTTGCAAATAATCTGAAATTTGTAGTTTGCAAGATTGAGAATATTACAAAGAACATCTATTCGTCCTTAGTCCATTCAGTATGCAGTAATAAAATGCCACAAACTGGGTAGCTTATAAATGACGGAAATGTATTTCTCACAGTTCCAAAGCCTGGGAAGCCCAAGATCAAGGCACTAGCATGGCCCAATGCTAACATGAAGGACCTCTTCCTGGCTGATAGATAGTGTCTTTTGCTGTGTCCTTATATGGTGGAAGCGGCTAGAGATTTTGGTGGGATTTCTTTCATAAAAACACGAATCCCACTAATCCAAATGATTTCAATTCTACATGGAATTTTAAAAACCAACAGAAAAACAGACTCTTAACTATAGAGAGCAAAGCGGTTGCTAGAGAGAGAAGGTGAGTGGGGGTGAAGGGTGAACTAGGTGAAGGAGGTACAAACTTCCAGTTATAAAATAAATGAGTCATGGAGATGAAAAGCACCATTTAGGGCATATAGTTAATTATATTGTAGTAACGGGTGCACCTGGCTGACTTGGTCTGTTAAGCGGCTGCCTTCAGCTCAGGTCATGATCCTGGGGTCCTGGGATCGAGCCCTGTGTCCAGCTCCAGATCAGTGGGGAGTCTGCTTCTCCCTCTGCTGCTCCCCCTGCCCGTACTTTCTCTCTGTCAAATAAATAAACAAATAAAATCTTAAAAAATAAAATAATAATATTGTAGTAATGGATGGTGATAGATGGTGATCATACTAACTGCTGTGAGCATTGTGAAATGTTTAGAATTAACAAATCAGCATGGTGTACACTTGAAACTAATATAACCTGGTATGTCAATTATACTTCAATAACAAAAAAATTAAAAAAAAAATTTTCACAAAGGCTCCATCCTCATGACTTAAGCACCTCTCAAAGTGCCCACCTCCAAATACTATCATTTTTGGAAATTAAGAGTTCAGCATATGAATTTGGGTTGGTGAGGGGAACACAAACATTCAGTCTATGGATAACCTTGTATCCAGAATCACATTTTGGTGACATTTTTCCCCATTTGCTTTACCATTTGCTATCAATTTCTAACTCTCTCTCCCTTTTTCTCCTCTCCCCCAAACTTCTATTTATCACTTAATTCACTATTTGGGAGTAAGTTGTATACATCAAACCCTTTACCCCTAAAATACTCCAGTGTTTAGTAACTAAGAACATTTTATGCAGCAGTACTGTATTTTTCAATAAGAGCAAATGTAACATTGAACTAGTACTTTTACCAAATCTGCCATCTATATTCCAATTGTAGTGATTTTCTTACTTTTCTACATACAAATCAAATATTTAATTCAATCTCTTTAAAATATTAATATAAGTGCTGGCAATGTGTTAAGAGAAGTGGATAGACTTGCAGTCGAAATTTGAATTGTTAAGAACTTTTAGATAGATTTTAAAACATGCCCAAAAATCTTTAAATTAGCATGTCCATAAATTCTTTTATTAATTTCTAAGAAAATAATAATGAAAGTCTCCATGCTTTTCAGTTAGAGGATGCCTATCGCAGTAATATCTATCAATATGTAAATCATAGAAAATAATTAAATATGCATCAGAGAAACGACCTGAAAAGACAAAGTGTTAGAAGCTGTTAACATTAGAGCAATTTTTCTTTTTTAATCTATAGTATCTAGACTTTATATCGTGAATTAAAAAAAATTGAGTGTCTTAAAATATGCATGCAAATTCTAAGCCCTTTACATATTTTATACAATGTATTTCTCAAACAACTCTATAAATTAGATGCCATTATTTATTCATTTATTTATATGAGGGACATGAGGCACAGTTATTGGGGAAAATAGGAAGAAGAGGTAGAGCAAGGATTTTTATAAGGAAATGTGGCTCTGGACCTTGTGCTTTTGAATCCTACATCATAATGAATAAGTATTACCTTTGCAAAGGAGGAAAATAAAATAATTTGAAATACATATAATTCCATATAATATTAATTTAGAATAATTCTAATATTATGAAACACAAACACAAGTAGTTTGTTATTTTGAATATGATTGTTACACATAAATCTGATTTGTGAGTAACAATCTTGTCCAATGAGATTTCCAATGAAATTCAGTTATTATACTTTTCCATCTGATGGAATCACTTCCAAAGAGTAAAGGGTTTGGATGCTAATAGGTTGCTGTTGTTTAAAAGAAAAAGAAATTAAAGTCTGTAGATCATCCACTGTAAAATGTACTAGACACATTTGAAAAATAAAATGTACTATTGAAATAGAATTAACTTTCAATTTCTGATTTTCCTCTAAGGTAATATTTCAGAAGATTAGGTATTATTAAGAAATTTAAATGCAGTGAAAAATTATGGTCCAGAGAGAGGAAGGACTTTTGCTGAGAAAGCACAGTGTACCACCTCCATCCAGGCATAAACATTTCAGAATGACCTTAACGCCTACCTTATTTTTTATGTCTACATAAAGCTGTGAAGTACGCCTGCAATTAGGACAATAGAGTAAGGAGAAAATAGTAAAAATGTGAGAGGGTAGAATCTTTGCAGGCAATGGATAGGGGACTATTTTGGGATTTGTAATATACATCTTCATTTCAAATAATATACCTCTAAACATACAGTGTAAGACCTTACAGGGATATGCTGCTATTTTCCTGTGTGCCCTAGAGTTGTTTGGTTGACTTTTTTTGGTGTTATTTCCTGTATGCGAATTGGATCCTAACCAAAAATTACAGGGATCCTCTGCAGATCTCTGGAACTCTCTGTGTAGCAGCCCCCCCCCCCACCTTTTCTTTTCCAATAGTGTTCCCTGCAAATGGAATTCCTCCTTTCTGGTTTCACATCTGTCCCTCCTCAACATAGAGACCTTGCTGGCATCTCTTTGGGGTTTTCCTTCAGACTATAGCCTGGAAATTGTCTCCAAACAGAAAGCTGGTGCATTTGTCTCTTTCCTCTCTGGGATCAAAGTCCTTTGCTGCTTACGCATCTGTGCTGGAAAATATTCCTTTCATAGGATTTGTCAGGAAAGGCAATTTCCGTGGCAGTTCATTCTCCATGGGTGGAAACCTTTGATCTTCTTTTCCACAGTCTACTTTCCTCATTCTGCCATTTCTATATTTGGCCATGCTTCCTTTGGCTTCCAAAAGCCATTTTAGCAGTGCCTTGTAGCAAAACCTCCTTGCTAGCCAGAGTGCTAAGTATCGTGGCTTCACAGTATTTAATAGGGGAGAGCATCCCCATGTTAACAATCCCTCTCTTTTTCCCACTTTATGTGCCCTTTCACTTAGCAACGCCAGAATCCTCTCCCACACATACTCACTTGGCTCCTGTTGCTATACATGGACTAGGTCCTACAATTCCTGGATGTAGTCATTTTCTTCTCTTTGGACAACCTGCAGGTCCATCACTAGGTCACGCTGTGACTTGACCCTAAAAGGACTTCTCGAAAAATCACAGTTTATTAATTTTAACAAGTTAGTAGTGCATTGGGAGTTCTTAGAGAAGGGGAACCATTCATTCCGAGAACAGGTGAGACATTTAAAAAGGTCTTGTCAGAGAGTGAATCCTGAATTGGATCAATAGTTAGATTTTACCCAAAAAAGAAAAATTACTGGTTTGGATCTTGGATGTTAGTGCACATTGTATAAAAGGCCTAAGCTAGTCTAGCCTGACAGCAATAAATTTTCTCACACTCAACATAATATTACATAAAGCATCATCTAACAGGAGGACAAACATAATAAATGATGGAAAATAAGGAATTTCTAATGGATGTCTCAGTTCATCCTTAACCATTGTGACACTAGATTTTTTTATATTTAAGGCAATAGTTAATGGTGCAAATCCAAGGCGCCAAAAGGACCTAAATAAATTGAACTAATCTAGCATAAACACACCTGTGATTGGTGTGTAATTGAATTCCAATGACGTATTTTTTTCACAACAGAATATATGTGTATCTTGTAATAAGATTATATTTTATACTGCTTGGCTGTTACAGTAAGTCTTATAACACAGCATCACTTGATGTGATTGCATGGCACTGGCCTGAATGAGATTTTCAAGTTTATGGGTGGCCCTCATATACCTATGCAGGGGAAAAAAAAATGTACTTTCATGCTTCAGTGGGCATCTTCATGAATCGTAGTTATATGCATGGATTCTTTGTCATTTGCCATTATAAAGATGTTTCTCCTTTGAAAAATCCATCTGATGTTTTTAAGGTGACTGTTAATCTTACATGGTTTTAAGATTGATAAGGAATTGTCCAGTGACCCATCCTATGCCTCCATTCTACTTGATTCCTGATAAGCATTTGCTTACTCAGACTCCACCGAACACTTCACTGCTTTGTGAAGGAGTCTAGTCCAACTGAGATTATTGAAATTTTCCAGCTAAGTCTTTGTTCTCAGTTCCCCACACTGTTTCTGGATATTACTTGATGTTTCTAGAATGAATCAAAATTCCTCTTCCACATAACAGGCTGTCAGATATCTGAAGACAATTTGAATGATAAAATTAACATAGTTTCTATGTACTGTGTGGGGGTGGGGAGTAGGGGAAGACTAATTTCCTTCCTTAGTAATATAGGCCCTGGTTGGCACAGCTAAGATGTAGTGCTTGAGATGTCATCCAGAATCTGCTTATGCTAATGCTTTTCTCCAAGATATTTCTAACTAATATAAATTGTATGTGTCTCCCCAATGGGACTGTAAGTTTCATAAGAAGAGATATCACAGGTCCTCCTATTCTTTTTTCCTCAACTTACAAGATGTAGAAGAAAAAGATTTTTGCATTTTATTAGTTTTACCCATTTAGGAAGCACTTACGGAGTATTAATTATGTGTCAGACACTACATGGCATATTTAGGAAACAAACATAGTAGGACCTAAAACCTATCCTCAAAGACATTATGGTGTGCTGAGAAAGAGTTGCATATGTAATTTCTGTATAGCAAGTACCTGACTGCAAAGTGTTATCAGAATACAAATGAGATTATCCTTCCTGGTTGCAGCAAAAGATTATTTTAGTAGTGGAGACATGTAAGATGACATGTAAGGAATGAGAATTTATAAAGTAGATGAGGGAGAATGTTCTAGAAAGAAGCAGGAGTGTTGGCAAGATAAAAATGTATGAAAAGCACAACACCAGGAGAGGGAATCTACTTCAGTGTTTCAAAGTATAGAGTCCGTATGTAGGAAGTGAAGATGGGGCTAAATAGATACATTGGGGCAAACCACCTTCTCCGTGTCCAGGGCAAATGGGATTTCACCATAGTTTATAGGCCCTAGGAAACCACCAAAGGGTTTTTAATAAAAGCAGTAATGTTCCGAGTACGTGTTTTTACAAACATCACTAATAGCTCTGTGCAAAATCAATGATACTGAAGGAAATAAAGTTTAAAAAATCAGAAAAATTGCAGGTGGTCCAACTGACAGGTGAGCCTGAGCTGGAAATCAGTCAGTATGGAGAGGAAGTTGGGATCTGAATGATACTGGTGCCTTAGCCATCTCAGTGATTTCTGACTTTAATGGACAGCTGCAAGATGGCTTCCTTCACTGAGGTAAGGAATGCAGGGAGGTAAGTCCATTTGGAAAAGAAACGCTGAGTTTTGCCCTTACTGATTTTAAGATGTCAGTGAAAATTAAAGGTAGCAACACTTAGTCAGCAGTTGGAGATATGTGTCTCAAATACAACAGAGGTATCCATATTGATGAGTAACGAACAGATAGATGTGAAAACAGAAGATGACGGAAGAAACAAAGTATTTAAAAGATGTGCAGAGGAAGTGGTAATGATGAACATGCTAAGAATTACAGTGGGTTACCACCACACCCTACTAGAATGGCCATGCGTGTTGTCATCTGTATGCATACGTCCCCCAAGAAAGTTTAACTCAGTGTCTGAAATCATCTGATGGCCACTACTGCGTTTTCCTTTTTTATTGAGATATAATTGATTTATTATATAACGTAGTACATATCATATAACTAAGATGGAAAGGTAACAGAATCAAAACTTTTCAAAAAAGCATACATAGAGTTGTATTACCGTCCTTCAATCCTATTACTTACATGTATAATAACTACCATTCACAGTGTTAATAATGTACTTAAAGTATATTATTTTTTAATGATAGTGCAGAAAACGTATTTGGTTAGTGGAGGCATGAGGAGGTCCACAAGAAACAAGTATTAAAAACTGATAAAATTATTAAAAATAATTATTTCAGTCACTGGGAAAAGATCAAAGGCAGATAACAAGTTGATCCAATTTACTCTTGAAAAATTGCTTTTGCATCAAACAACAATGGCAGTGAGGGCCTGGACTCCTTGGGCAGGGTTATTCCCATTGCCCCAGCTCTGATGATAAAATCACAACTTTACTGGGGGCAAGAGGTGACAGAAGAGGTCTACAGTGAAAACTCACAGATTGTGTAGGTAAAATATCAAACTTGGTTCAGAAAAATTGGTAAACCTGTAGTTTCACTGGCCTGAGGCTACAACCTCAGTTAACTAGATTGGCCAAGAACAAAGGGAGATAAGATAAAAATGACGAATATCAGGAAAGAAAGAGGGGCATCACTGAAGAAGAAGCTACAAAGATTATATGGGACTATGATATACAAAAGTATGCCCCAAAAATAGACAGCTGGGGGAACTGGATAAATACAATGTTACAAATGAACAACATGTATTGAAAAAGAAGTAGACCATCTGAATAGACCTTTACCAAGTAAAGAGAATGATTTGATCATTAAATACATTCCCAATAAGAAGACTTCAGTTTCAATTGATGGATATGATCAAATATTAAAGGAGGATACAATACCAATCCTGCATAAGCAATTTCCTATACTAGAGGAGCAGTGAACATGTCTTAATTTATTTTAGTAATAAAGTTTCATTATAAAAGCTACAGATACCTCTCAGCAGTTAGAGATATGTGTCTTGCAGGATAGCAATATATAAGAAGAATAATATACCGCTTCTATAGAGGACTTAGTATGATTTCAGAGCTGAAAATAAATATAAATCACTAAACAAAGGATAAAGCCACATAATCATGATTATTTGGCATTGGATGGATTTGGCATGGATAATAGGCATTTACATAAATCCCATACATAGAAATGAAAACTCTCAGCAGAGCAAGAACAGAAAGCAAATTCCTCAAACTGACAAAGGACAGCTATGAAAAACCTGGAAATACTATAATTGTACATGGCAATATATGAATGTTTTTTACCTAAGATTATTAAGAAGGCAAAAATGCCCACTTTCATGACTTATATTCAGTGTCACACTGGAAGTACTAGCCAGTGCAATATGTCAAGGAAAATAAATTAAGGCCTATGGATCAATAAAAGGAACAAAGTTGTCCTACAATTCACATAATTCATAATTATAAATTTACATAAAAATTAAGTCACATAAAATATAATTCACATAAAAATCAATCCTACAAAATCTACAAAAATAATCATTAGAGTCAATCAGTACATTTTGCAAGGTGGCAAAATGAAAACATTAACACATAAAAAGGAGTTGTGTATTCCAGTAACATTCCAAAAGTGCAATTTAAAACCTTTGTAGTTTCATCAAAATACAGAATACTTGGGAGAAATGTACACAAGATTTCTAAAATAATTAATTGAGAGATCACCATATGCATGGATTGAAAGACACAATGTTGCTAAAATGGCATTTCTGCCCAATTAATCTATAGATTTCATACAATCTGTATCAAAATCCCACCAGGCCTTTTGAGGAAACAGACAATTCTAAAATTTGTAGAGAAGTGCAAATGGTCTAGAATAGCCAAAATAATTGAAAAAAAATTGCACAACTTCCATGACTAAGTTCAAGACAAACTATAAAATTAAAATAAAAAAGAGCCTAGTATTGGCATTAGCATTAATACATATGTATATATTAATGTGCCAGAACAGAATCTAGAAATAAGCCCACACATATATGATCAACTGACGTTCACCAAAAATACCATGAAAATTTAATGAGAAAATGGCAGTTTTCTCAACAAATAGTGTTGAAATAATTAGATATAGCATGTCCTTACAAATAAATAATAATGTGGGGCGCCTGGGTGGCTCAGTGGGTTGAGCCGCTGCCTTCGGCTCAGGTCATGATCTCAGGGACCTGGGATCGAGTCCCACATCGGGCTCTCTGCTCAGCAGGGAGCCTGCTTCCCTCTCTCTCTCTCTGCCTACCTCTCCGACTACTTGTGATTTCTCTCTGTCAAATAAATAAATAAAATCTTTAAAAAAAAAAAATAATGTATCATAGGCCTAAAAGTGAACCAAAAAGTAAACCCAAAACCATATATAAAAGAAATCTAGGATAAAAATCTTTCTAAATTTGGGCTAAGCAAAATATTCTTATTTAGAGCAACAAAGCATAAATCACTAAAAAATGATAATTGAGAAATTGATTTCCTCAAATTTTAAAAACTTTTCAAAAAGACACTTAGAAAATTAAAATGCAAGCCATGGGTTTGAAAAATATATTTGTAAAATATATGTAGAAAACAACTGGTATCTAGAATATATAAAATACTGTAACAATTCAAAAATGAAAAGAGAAAACACACTATAGAGTGAACAGGTGGGACGTCTAGATCGCTCAGTTGGTTAAGTGTCTGCCTTAGGCTCAGATCATAATCCTGGGGTCCTAGGACCAAGCCCTGCATCGGGCTCCCTGCTCAGCAGAGAGTCTGCTTCTCCCTCTCCCTCTGCTATTCCCCTGCTTTTTTTTTTTTTTTTTTAAGATTATTTATTTATTTATTTGCTAGAGAGAGAGGGAGAGAGAGAGAGCCAGTGCGCACAGGCAGGCAGAGGCAGAGGGAGAAGCAGGCTCCCTGCTGAGCAAGGAGCCCGATGTAGGACTCGATCCCAGGACACTGGGATCATGACCTGAGCCAAACACAGCTGCTTAACCAACTGAGCCATCCAGGTGCCCCTGTACCTGCAGCTTTTACACACTCTGTCTCTTTCTGTCAAACAAATAAAACCGAATACACACACACACACACACACATGCAAATGTCAATTAAGCACACGAGAAGCTGCTTAACATCATTAGTTATTAAGTAATTGAATATCAAAAACTGTAACACCATATCATAACATGCCCACTGGAATGCTAAGGATTTGAGAAACCTCATCTCTAGCTGGTGACATACATAAATTTAAAATTGTACAGTCACTTTGGAAAAGAGCTGGCTGTCCCTTAACACTTATTGATCTAAGGATTGTTTACCTAAACAAAATGCAAACCTATGTCCACACAAAAATTCCTATGCCATTAACAGTGTTATCCATAATACCACACCTGGAATTGGTTTAGCAAAATGTGGAATAAAGCAGGGGTGAATTAATAAAAGTTAATAAATGATAAAAGAAGTCACACATGAAAGACTTCTTAGTATAAGATTTTATTTGCATTGGGGGGGGGGCTAAATTTAAGACTGTAGCATCAGAAAGCATACCCGGTGGTATCTGGGGCCACCAATGGGAAGGGGGATTGAAAAAGAGGCCTGGAGAAACATTTGTGGATGGATAATGTGGATAGATGGATAATGAGATGATTCTAAAGCAGAATTGTGGGGAGGCTTTGACTACTGTATAAATTCATTAAAACATTAATTGAACTGTAAATTGGGTGAATTTTATGGTATGTAGATAACCTCAAACTAAGATTTAAGAAGATAGTATATGTAATGAAAGTCAGAAAAAAGTTTTTTTTTTTTATTTTTTATGCTTATTTTTGCTGATAGAGGTGGGAATTCTGGCCAGAAGAATGGAGGAAGGATATGCCCAAGGGAAAACGGAAGCATAGTATGGGAATAGAATGGATTCTCCATAGAGTATGGAAGACAGACCTTTAGAGAAGGATATTGGAAGAAAGTACCTGCCTTTAGCCTGAATAAAAAAAAAAAAAAAAAAAAAAATCACTGTGCCCAGCATCTACAGAAGTAAAAACAAGCAGCATAAAAAGTAATTCATAATTTCATATATTTATGTGATATCACTGGTTAACAGAGTATAAAACTACTAACATGAAGATGCTTGACCCTGTGGGGAGTGTAAGTGGCACTTTTCCCTTAGATTAAATTTGTTTTATTTGTTGGTAAGATTCTGTGCCAAGAAGGAACAAGGGAATATCAAGAAGTCGGTTCACGAAATACTGGAGTTGACTTTTCCTCTTTGAGCACAAGTATGCTTTTAGATGGAAATTTTCCACTTTCGTGGGAAATCACATAAGAATAACTTACTTGCTTTTGTGATGAAACGGCTGTGACCTAGAGAAAAAGATGAGTGAGTTCCTTGTTATACATGTTCCAGGACTGCAACACAGTCAGGGTTGCCTTCTGCCAAAGGGCAGCACCAGGCATCTATTTGCTTTGTGTGCAGTGAGGCAACTCTTCATTCCTAGGGCCGCAGCAGTGGCGCTGGTCATTTAAGCCATACCCAGGTCCAAGCTCCAGTGGACACTGCAGCTGGCCGGGCCTTTCTGATTGTGTGGTGGACCCTCTGCAATATCCTCTTCTGGACATGACTCACTGCTTTCCCGTGGACCAACCCAGCACAGGGACAGGAAAGAGAAGAGCCTCTAGGATTCATCCCCACATAGCTTCCATGGCTTACTCATCAGAAAGCCCCTCTTTCTCTAGTGACAGGTTTAATGAATGAGATCAGGAGAAGGGAGGGAAAAGAGGGACCTCTAATACCAGTAGAAAATACCCAAAAAGGTTACAGATGTCACTGGCCCTTCCCCACCAGAAGAGCCATCTTGAGTCTAGATTATGTCCAGAAACATAAATGTGAGCAGGATAGTTCAGAGGGGAAGTTCGAGAGTCAAAGGGTCAGTATCCAGGCTACAATACTCACTTCCTGTGGGGCCTTATAAATTGTGACTCCATTTCCTTATCTGTACTATAGGGTTATGATACTCACTTCTTAGAGTTATAAGATTAAGAGAGGTAATATTGGTAGGTGCCTCGTTAGCATAGTAGGTAGCGCATCAGTGTCATAAGAGAGGTAATATTGGTTAAAAAATGAAATAAAAAAAAAACTTTGAGTGTTATCTCTTACATAATAAATGCTATACTTAATGCATTTTTACCTGACTCCACAAAAATAGCATTAAAGCAAATGTTGATTCTCCAGAATCTTGGCTAGCCTTGGCAAATAATCGCCTGCATGATCACTGTGGAGGGCTCCAATAACATCTCAGAGGCAGGTGATCGGGAGTTGAACTGATTTGAGGTCATGATCACACATACCCTTGGGGGAGTTGATTGACAAGGGTAAGACTAGAGAGAACACTGAGAAGGGCCTGAAGAACCAGACTTCTCTCCTGTCTGCCTCAAGGGCATGGGTTGAGTGTAATTGGGAACAACCACATTCTGCCCCCACTCTGAGTACAGCTATATAGAGACAACCTGCTCCTTGGGGACATCCAACATAGATTTTTCTGTTACACCAGTTGTCCAAACTGGGATACCTCTTCTTGTCTGCCGCACAAGTAAATCCTCACTTCAGTAAACACAGGTCCTTGTGTGGGCTGTTGCATGTCATTTTTCTCTCTTTATCCATTAGCCCGGCATTCCTGATGAGGCCTGAATTACGGAAAAGGGACTATACCAAAAGACATGTTATTTGTAATGACCCTAAAACAGCACCCATTCAAGATTTTGTATCGCAGTGGCCAACTTTGTTCTGTAAAGGGCTAATCGTAAATGTTTTCATCTGTGTGGGCCATACAGTCTCTTGCACTTCCAACTCTGCCACTCAAGCACAAGAACAGCTAGAGGGAGATAAGTGACGGAGTGAGGCTGTTTCAAGAAAACTTTATTGAGAGCCGGCGAAACTTGCATTTCATGTAGCTATTTTTTTTTCATTGTTCCTAGGTATATAGAAATGGAGGAAGAGCTCTCAGCTCACAGGCCATACAGAAGCAGGCAGCAGGAGGATATGAGCTAAGGGGTCATTGTTTGCTGTTCCTTGGTTTAGTGCATGGAACCCTCTGCCCACACTGCCTCCTCAGCACCATATATGTCTTAGCCCTGCACCTCCCTGAATATACAAGGAAAAAACTACAGGCCTTCTCAGGGCTGGCACCTACCTACTCTATCCTGCAAGGTTGTTCTGAACCTTACCTTTCTTTGACCACAAGACAAATTGGTGGCCTCTGTTGCCTGTGTATCTAGTTCTCCCCAAAACAAGAAGACTGAACAATTGGGAAAAGGAGAGTTGTTTCTCTTTCACTTCAAGACACTACACTTTGTCTCCTT